>NC_135147.1:1225000-1252500 GCF_051014445.1 Colletes latitarsis
TTTGCATGTATTAGCTCTAGAATTACCACAGTTATCCAAGTAAATGTGGGTACGATCAAAGGAACCATAACTGATTTAATGAGCCATTCGCGGTTTCACCTTAATACGGCGTGTACTGAGACATGCATGGCTTAATCTTTGAGACAAGCATATGACTACTGGCAGGATCAACCAGGGAACTTGAGTAAAGTTCTTTTGTAATATTCTCTCAATTTTATTCTTCGTCGCCGACTCTGAAGGAGAACGGACGACGACACATAAAAAACTCCTTCTTTCAACATCAAATTTTAGTCTTTCGTTCGAAAGACTTGAGAGCCACCTCTTCCTCTCTTGTGTTATAATATTATATATGTATAGAGAGGGTACCACCAAAAACCCTCTCCTTCGTTTAGTTTCTTTCACTTTTCCGAGAGCTCCCCAAACTCTCGTTTATTTAATTTAATTTCATTTTTCGAGAGAGCGACCACCAACTAACTCTCTTATATTTGCTTTTTCTCGACAGAGCCACCACCAACTAACTCTCTTATATTTGCTTTTTCTCGACAGAGTCACCACCAACTCTCTCTCGTTTATATTTGCTTTTTCTCGACAGAGAAACCACCAACTCTCTCGTTTATATTTGCTTTTTCTCGACAGAGTCACCACCAAACTCTCTCGTTTCGTATTTTACTTCACAACAGAACATTATTGTATAATGGTATCCCACAACGACAAAGTACGTAGAGCTGCGCTCATGCTGAACATCTCGGGCACTTATTCACGCTGGGCATCGATCGTGGAAGCACGTATTGCCAGGCCCGAAGACTAAGCATTCATGCTGGACAAAAACGAGAAAGCGCGTATGTGCTGGTCGAGAAAGCACGTATTCGGCGCCGTACTGTTATGTCGAGGTCAGACACCTGTATTTCATTCTTTGCTCACTTTCCAGAGTACGAACCGTAGTTCCATACAATTTTTGCCTTTTAAGCTACGCTCCGTAGAGTGTAGTGCCAGTTTATGGTTTTCACAAAATTTTCAATCGCTCGGACTGAAGAGTTGATGCTCGGATAGTACGAGTATACATATTTTAAACGTATACAAGTCACCAACGTCACTCGAGACGCTTATACCACTTCAAGAGCCATTCGGTCAAAGACACCGACTCGTGGCAATGCAGTGTGGAGAAAGTCTGGAACGAGCACGATACAGAACAGTCAGGATGAAATCCCGAGGAGCGACGACTGCTTCTCAACCGAGGTCGAAGAATAGCCGTACGCTCGACGCTGCCCCGACCGACTCGACCGGACCGTCGCTTCTCTTATAGGTACCGAGGCGCCCGCCGGAACGCCGGCGACGCACGGGCTTACGCACGGCCGCTTATGGGGGGAACCGCGCGACCCAACCGCCCGCCCGAACGGCCTGTTATAACTTAGAGCGAAAACCAACACCTGTAATTTCCTTAATAATTGAGCTAGGGCAAAAAAAAAAAACGCTATCTTGTAGGAAAAAAGCAGGGGAACACGATGCCGTCGTTAAAAATATAGATTGCCGTGCTCGTTTTCGAGAAAAAAATGAAAAAATGGTCAAAATCGTCGCAGGACAAAAACTCGACACGCTATCTTGTAGGCAAAAATTAGACGAATTCAAAACCGTAGTTAAAAATATCGGTCGTCGCGCTAGTTTTCGAGAAAAAAACAAAAACGTTCAAAAAATTCGAGATAAAAAAAAAAAAACCAGCCTACCAGATAGAAAAAATTACACTGAACAAATATCATATAGGTCAAAATATGTGTTAGCGTACTAGTTTTCGAGATATAGACGAAAAACCGTCGCCGCCGATCGGTACGTCGGTCGATGCGAAAGCACCGCGCGACCGAGCGCCCGCCTAAAAGACCAGTTCGAACATACCGAAAAATCAAGAAACCGTAACTTCCTTAATAATTGAGCTAGGACAAAAAATCGACACGCTATCTTGCAGGAAAAAATCCGGGGAACACGATGGCGTCGTCAAAAGTGCAGGTCGTCGAGCTCGTTTTCGAGAAAAAAAAAAAAAAATTCTCAAAATTCGACAAAAAAATAAAACGATAAGTGGACCGTGTAGAGAATCTAAAACTGCATAAGAATCGTATAGACGAAAATTGGCGTTCACGTGCTCGTTTTTGTGGAAAAAATTAAAAAAGCTCTCAAACTTCGAGGTAAAAAAAACAAAAACCATCCACCAGGTAGCCAACGGAAAACGGTACAAGTATCGTACGGGCGAAAACGAGCGTTACCGTGCTCGTTTTCGAGTTATTGACGAAAAACAGCCTGGAGCGATCGGTCCGGCGGTCGACGCGCGAAACTTTCTAAGTCCGCTCTGCTCCGAAACACCGCTCCGGCGTCAAAAATCGTCGTAGGACAAAAAATCGACACGCTATCTTGCAGGAAAAAATCCGGGGAACACGATGGCGTCGTCAAAAGTGCAGGTCGTCGAGCTCGTTTTCGAGAAAAAAAAAAAAAAATTCTCAAAATTCGACAAAAAAATAAAACGATCACTGGACCGTGTAGAGAATCTAAAACTGCATAAGAATCGTATAGACGAAAATTGGCGTTCACGCGCTCGTTTTTGAGAAAAAAGTTAAAAAAGCTCTCAAAATTCGAGATAAAAAAAAAAAAAACCATCTACCAGGTAGCCAACGGAAAACGGTACAAGTATCGTACGGGCGAAAACGAGCGTTACCGTGCTCGTTTTCGAGTTATTGACGAAAAACAGCCTGGAGCGATCGGTCCGGCGGTCGACGCGCGAAAGTTTCTAAGTCCGCTCTGCCCCGAAACACCGCTCCGGCGTCAAAAATCGTCGTAGGACAAAAAATCGACACGCTATCTTGCAGGAAAAAATCCGGGGAACACGATGGCGTCGTCAAAAGTGCAGGTCGTCGAGCTCGTTTTCGAGAAAAAAAAAAAACAATTCTCAAAATTCGACAAAAAAATAAAACGATCACTGGACCGTGTAGAGAATCTAAAACTGCATAAGAATCGTATAGACGAAAATTGGCGTTCACGTGCTCGTTTTTGCGGGAAAAATTAAAAAAGCTCTCAAAGTTCGAGATAAAAAAAAAAAAAACCGTCCACCAGGTAGCCAACGGTAAACGGTACAAGTATCGTACGGGCGAAAACGAGCGTTACCGTGCTCGTTTTCGAGTTATTGACGAAAAACAGCCTGGAGCGATCGGTCCGGCGGTCGACGCGCGAAAGTTTCTAAGTCCGCTCTGCTCCGAATCATCGCTCCGGCGTCAAAAATCGTCGTAGGACAAAAAATCGCCACCCTATCTTGCAGGAAAAAATCCGGGGAACACGATGGCGTCGTCAAAAGTGCAGGTCGTCGAGCTCGTTTTCGAGAAAAAAAAAAAAAAATTCTCAAAATTCGACAAAAAAATAAAACGATCAGTGGACCGTGTAGAGAATCTAAAACTGCATAAGAATCGTATAGACGAAAATTGGCGTTCACGTGCTCGTTTTTGTGGAAAAAATTAAAAAAGCTCTCAAACTTCGAGGTAAAAAAAACAAAAACCATCCACCAGGTAGCCAACGGAAAACGGTACAAGTATCGTACGGGCGAAAACGAGCGTTACCGTGCTCGTTTTCGAGTTATTGACGAAAAACAGCCTGGAGCGATCGGTCCGGCGGTCGACGCGCGAAAGTTTCTAAGTCCGCTCTGCTCCGAAACACCGCTCCGGCGTCAAAAATCGTCGTAGGACAAAAAATCGACACGCTATCTTGCAGGAAAAAATCCGGGGAACACGATGGCGTCGTCAAAAGTGCAGGTCGTCGAGCTCGTTTTCGAGAAAAAAAAAAAACAATTCTCAAAATTCGACAAAAAAATAAAACGATCACTGGACCGTGTAGAGAATCTAAAACTGCATAAGAATCGTATAGACGAAAATTGGCGTTCACGTGCTCGTTTTTGCGGGAAAAATTAAAAAAGCTCTCAAAGTTCGAGATAAAAAAAAAAAAAACCGTCCACCAGGTAGCCAACGGTAAACGGTACAAGTATCGTACGGGCGAAAACGAGCGTTACCGTGCTCGTTTTCGAGTTATTGGCGAAAAACAGCCTGGAGCGATCGGTCCGGCGGTCGACGCGCGAAAGTTTCTAAGTCCGCTCTGCTCCGAATCATCGCTCCGGCGTCAAAAATCGTCGTAGGACAAAAAATCGCCACCCTATCTTGCAGGAAAAAATCCGGGGAACACGATGGCGTCGTCAAAAGTGCAGGTCGTCGAGCTCGTTTTCGAGAAAAAAAAAAAAAAATTCTCAAAATTCGACAAAAAAATAAAACGATAAGTGGACCCTGTAGAGAATCTAAAACTGCATAAGAATCGTATAGACGAAAATTGGCGTTCACGTGCTCGTTTTTGTGGAAAAAATTAAAAAAGCTCTCAAACTTCGAGGTAAAAAAAACAAAAACCATCCACCAGGTAGCCAACGGAAAACGGTACAAGTATCGTACGGGCGAAAACGAGCGTTACCGTGCTCGTTTTCGAGTTATTGACGAAAAACAGCCTGGAGCGATCGGTCCGGCGGTCGACGCGCGAAACTTTCTAAGTCCGCTCTGCTCCGAAACACCGCTCCGGCGTCAAAAATCGTCGTAGGACAAAAAATCGACACGCTATCTTGCAGGAAAAAATCCGGGGAACACGATGGCGTCGTCAAAAGTGCAGGTCGTCGAGCTCGTTTTCGAGAAAAAAAAAAAACAATTCTCAAAATTCGACAAAAAAATAAAACGATCAGTGGACCGTGTAGAGAATATAAAACTGCATAAGAATCGTATAGACGAAAATTGGCGTTCACGTGCTCGTTTTTGAGAAAAAAGTTAAAAAAGCTCTCAAAATTCGAGATAAAAAAAAAACAAACCATCCACCAGGTAGCCAACGGAAAACGGTACAAGTATCGTACGGGCGAAAACGAGCGTTACCGTGCTCGTTTTCGAGTTATTGACGAAAAACAGCCTGGAGCGATCGGTCCGGCGGTCGACGCGCGAAAGTTTCTAAGTCCGCTCTGCTCCGAAACACCGCTCCGGCGTCAAAAATCGTCGTAGGACAAAAAATCGACACGCTATCTTGCAGGAAAAAATCCGGGGAACACGATGGCGTCGTCAGAAGTGCAGGTCGTCGAGCTCGTTTTCGAGAAAAAAAAAAAACAATTCTCAAAATTCGACAAAAAAATAAAACGATCAGTGGACCGTGTAGAGAATATAAAACTGCATAAGAATCGTATAGACGAAAATTGGCGTTCACGTGCTCGTTTTTGAGAAAAAAGTTAAAAAAGCTCTCAAAATTCGAGATAAAAAAAAAACAAACCATCTGCCAGGTAGCCAACGGTAAACGGTACAAGTATCGTACGGGCGAAAACGAGCGTTACCGTGCTCGTTTTCGAGTTATTGACGAAAAACAGCCTGGAGCGATCGGTCCGGCGGTCGACGCGCGAAAGTTTCTAAGTCCGCTCTGCTCCGAATCATCGCTCCGGCGTCAAAAATCGTCGTAGGACAAAAAATCGCAACCCTGTCTTGCAGGAAAAAATCCGGGGAACACGATGGCGTCGTCAAAAGTGCAGGTCGTCGAGCTCGTTTTCGAGAAAAAAAAAAAAAAATTCTCAAAATTCGACAAAAAAATAAAACGATCAGTGGACCGTGTAGAGAATATAAAACTGCATAAGAATCGTATAGACGAAAATTGGCGTTCACGTGCTCGTTTTTGAGAAAAAAGTTAAAAAAGCTCTCAAAATTCGAGATAAAAAAAAAACAAACCATCTGCCAGGTAGCCAACGGTAAACGGTACAAGTATCGTACGGGCGAAAACGAGCGTTACCGTGCTCGTTTTCGAGTTATTGACGAAAAACAGCCTGGAGCGATCGGTCCGGCGGTCGACGCGCGAAAGTTTCTAAGTCCGCTCTGCTCCGAATCATCGCTCCGGCGTCAAAAATCATCGTAGGACAAAAAATCGCCACCCTATCTTGCAGGAAAAAATCCGGGGAACACGATGGCGTCGTCAAAAGTGCAGGTCGACGAGCTCGTTTTCGAGAAAAAAAAAAAAAAATTCTCAAAATTCGACAAAAAAATAAAACGATCATTGGACCGTGTAGAGAATCTAAAACTGCATAAGAATCGTATAGACCAAAATTGGCCTTAACGTGCTGGTTTTCGAGTTATTGACGATAAGCCGGTATATATATGTCCGAGATAAAAAAAAAGATAGGGACAGTGGGAATCTCCTATACTATCACGGGCGTGTATTCTCCTACTAGTTTGATGGTTGTTGTTGCATAAACCAGCGACTGTTTGGCCCGCCGTTTAACCGCGCGGTTTAAAATTGCAACACAATGTTGGTGTCGCTCCGGGGTGAAAAAATGGAAAAACGACATACTTTACGCATAGGGGCGGCTGATCTTAACATATTTTGTCATGTCACCACCCCAGTGACTCTAAGACGGATTTTGCCGTCGCACGTTTTTTTATTAAAAAGTTATTAGTATATAAAAGATTTCGTTAAGCAAAAAGACACGAATATGGGAGTAGGACAAAAAATCGCCAGCCTATCTTGCAGGAAAAAATCCGGGGAACACGATGGCGTCGTCAAAAGTGCAGGTCGTCGAGCTAGTTTTCGAGAAAAAAAAAAAAAAATTCTCAAAACTCGACAAAAAAATAAAACGATCAGTGGACCGTGTAGAGAATCTAAAACTGCATAAGAATCGTATAGACCAAAATTGGCGTTCACGTGCTCGTTTTTGAGAAAAAAGTTAAAAAAGCTCTCAAAATTCGAGATAAAAAAAAAAAAAACCATCTACCAGGTAGCCAACGGTAAACGGTACAAGTATCGTACGGGCGAAAACGAGCGTTACCGTGCTCGTTTTCGAGTTATTGACGAAAAACAGCCTGGAGCGATCGGTCCGGCGGTCGACGCGCGAAACTTTCTAAGTCCGCTCTGCTCCGAATCATCGCTCCGGCGTCAAAAATCGTCGTAGGACAAAAAATCGCCACCCTATCTTGCAGGAAAAAATCCGGGGAACACGATGGCGTCGTCAAAAGTGCAGGTCGTCGAGCTCGTTTTCGAGAAAAAAAAAAAAAAATTCTCAAAATTCGACAAAAAAATAAAACGATCAGTGGACCGTGTAGAGAATCTAAAACTGCATAAGAATCGTATAGACGAAAATTGGCGTTCACGTGCTCGTTTTTGTGGAAAAAATTAAAAAAGCTCTCAAACTTCGAGGTAAAAAAAACAAAAACCATCCACCAGGTAGCCAACGGAAAACGGTACAAGTATCGTACGGGCGAAAACGAGCGTTACCGTGCTCGTTTTCGAGTTATTGACGAAAAACAGCCTGGAGCGATCGGTCCGGCGGTCGACGCGCGAAAGTTTCTAAGTCCGCTCTGCTCCGAAACACCGCTCCGGCGTCAAAAATCGTCGTAGGACAAAAAATCGACACGCTATCTTGCAGGAAAAAATCCGGGGAACACGATGGCGTCGTCAGAAGTGCAGGTCGTCGAGCTCGTTTTCGAGAAAAAAAAAAAACAATTCTCAAAATTCGACAAAAAAATAAAACGATCAGTGGACCGTGTAGAGAATATAAAACTGCATAAGAATCGTATAGACGAAAATTGGCGTTCACGTGCTCGTTTTTGAGAAAAAAGTTAAAAAAGCTCTCAAAATTCGAGATAAAAAAAAAACAAACCATCTGCCAGGTAGCCAACGGTAAACGGTACAAGTATCGTACGGGCGAAAACGAGCGTTACCGTGCTCGTTTTCGAGTTATTGACGAAAAACAGCCTGGAGCGATCGGTCCGGCGGTCGACGCGCGAAAGTTTCTAAGTCCGCTCTGCTCCGAATCATCGCTCCGGCGTCAAAAATCGTCGTAGGACAAAAAATCGCAACCCTGTCTTGCAGGAAAAAATCCGGGGAACACGATGGCGTCGTCAAAAGTGCAGGTCGTCGAGCTCGTTTTCGAGAAAAAAAAAAAAAAATTCTCAAAATTCGACAAAAAAATAAAACGATCAGTGGACCGTGTAGAGAATATAAAACTGCATAAGAATCGTATAGACGAAAATTGGCGTTCACGTGCTCGTTTTTGAGAAAAAAGTTAAAAAAGCTCTCAAAATTCGAGATAAAAAAAAAACAAACCATCTGCCAGGTAGCCAACGGTAAACGGTACAAGTATCGTACGGGCGAAAACGAGCGTTACCGTGCTCGTTTTCGAGTTATTGACGAAAAACAGCCTGGAGCGATCGGTCCGGCGGTCGACGCGCGAAAGTTTCTAAGTCCGCTCTGCTCCGAATCATCGCTCCGGCGTCAAAAATCATCGTAGGACAAAAAATCGCCACCCTATCTTGCAGGAAAAAATCCGGGGAACACGATGGCGTCGTCAAAAGTGCAGGTCGACGAGCTCGTTTTCGAGAAAAAAAAAAAAAAATTCTCAAAATTCGACAAAAAAATAAAACGATCATTGGACCGTGTAGAGAATCTAAAACTGCATAAGAATCGTATAGACCAAAATTGGCCTTAACGTGCTGGTTTTCGAGTTATTGACGATAAGCCGGTATATATATGTCCGAGATAAAAAAAAAGATAGGGACATTTTTTTTTTTTTTTATTTTATTCACTTTCATATGCAGTTTAGGAGCTCACGCTCATCACTGCTTTATTCCAAAACATTTTTCTAACTTTTCCGAAACTGTTTTTTGAGAACATATATTTATTCAGTTATTTTTAAGAGCTCTAAATTAATATTTTTAATTAGTTTCTAGGTTGGGGTCACTTAGCCGTCAAGGAAATCCCTGACGTTTCCATCCCTGCCACGTGGAGGCGGACCCACTACTTTCCAGCACCATAAATCGTTACTAAGGTAAGTATAATTATAAGTATTCTATATTACTCTATTTGCATTAATGGTTAAAATCTGATTACATTATTTTATTTTCATATCCTGTCAGAAGTTACCAATATACTGACCGATAAATTTTAACCAAGTATTGACAACTTAATTTTTTTTTTTTTTTTTTTTTTTTTTTTTTTTTTTTTTTTGAAAACTAACCCCTTTTCTTATTTTCAGGTCTATCATCTCTTCACCCAAGAAATATTCATTGACACTATCTCCTCTACCTCTGATTTGGCAAGTAATTCCTCCTTACTTCAAAAACTTTCTTTGCAAACGCAGAGAACATCAAATACTCATCTTTCCTATTTATAAGATAATCCCAATTGTCAACTGCACCTCGGAGCAAGTCATATCGATAACGTTCATACAAACCACATCGGAAAATAATGTGCTCAACCGTTTCAACCTGATCACCACACAAAGGACATATATCCGTTTGACTGGCCCCCCTTTTTTTCAAACTATAGTTTATAGGTCCGTACGCACTCAATAAATAAACGCAAGTTCTAGGTGGATTAAACCATGGATTTTCTCGACAGAAACTTACATTTTTAATAAATTTAAACGTATCCCTTCCATGAATGTCGTTAGTCCATCTACTTTGCCACTCGGATTCAAGATAACCATCTAACTCATCAAGTTTTCTGACTATTTCATTTCGTCTAATTTCTACGTCATCCTCGTCCAGTAATGGGATGTATCGAAAGTCCTTCCACGAGACAACGCCGTTCTTTATAATATTTCTCTTAATACCACACTTAATAACTAATAAATCCATGGGCATACAACCGCCAATAACCTGCATAGCTGCAGTAGATACGGTCCTGCACGTTTTAACCATTACCATCAGTATAGCACGCTGAGCCGCTAAGATATGTCTCTTAACATGACTGTTCGAGACGCTATTATACCACACTGCAGATCCATACGTTAAAATTGGAATACACACAGCCTTGTATAAAACATTCAATATGGGTCGCCTGATACCCCACTCTTCATGTACATGTCTTTTTAGAGCCATAATATATTTAATAAGTTTATCACGAATCATTTTAACATGCGGTATAAATGACAGTTTTGAATCTATGCATACTCCAAGATATTTGTACTCATTAACATAGTCTACTCTCATACCATAGATCTTAACATCAGGTAGCCGCTGGCGGTCAAACTTTCCCTTCATTAACATAACCCGTGTTTTTTTTACAGAAATCCTTAACTTACTAATTTCGCACCAATCCTGCAATCTCGTTACCACTCTATGACACAGGGCTTCTAAATCTCTACGCGAGTTTCCTTTTACCAAAAACACCAAGTCATCCGCATAAGCAATAACTTGCACATCATCCACGGACATACTCTGCTCAAAGCTAGCCAGCAAATCATCAAGGCACCAATTCCACGCCAAAGGTCCAAAAATTGAGCCCTGCGGACATCCTCGCTGCATGTAACACCAATACTTCTCAAATTTGTTCTCAACGCATACTCGACGCTTTCGAAAATAGCTATCAACAATCTTTATTAGGTTTGTACTACACTCAGCTTTTATCAATCGGGATTTTATAAAAGGCCACCAAATATTATCAAAAGCCCCCTCAATATCAACAAATAAAGCAACAATGTACTTTTTTTCCGAGGTAGTTACTGCTTCCTTAAAAGCCAACAGGGCATCCTCGGTAGATAAGCCCTTTTTAAAACCAAACTGATTTTTACAATCCAAGTTCATGGCCAGATATCTATCCTGAATACGATTAGCAATTATTCTTTCAAAAATTTTACTAATAACCGGCAATAGGGCAATTGGTCTGTAAGAACTCAACATCTGCAGATCAACGTCCATACTTTTAGGAATTATTTTTAAATTTGCAATCTTCCAAGGTCCAGGAAAACAACTTGCCCGAAGACACCTGTTATATACCAAAAGCAGTAACTCACTGTTATATAACCATAGTTTTTTGACAATTTCAGGTCCGAAGCCATCAAGTCCAGGAGCCTTCTTAGTTTTACATCTCTTAATAGCTTCACTAATTTCAGAAAAGGTAATATCTGCTTCCACATTATAATTCACATATAATCTATTCTGATCTCTAATTTGCTTATGCAAATTCGTTTCACTAGCTACGCAATCACGAGGTGCAAATTTATTCATTAGAGCCTCAATAGACTCCCGCAAACTCTTAGTTCTCTCTCCAGTGGGAAGCAATAAAGATCCAATGCCTTTTATATTGCAAATCTTATTTCTTGTAATTTTGTGCAGTATACCCCAGGGACTTTTATTACCCTCCGTTTTTACAAACTGCTTCCAGGTTTCTCGTTTTCTATTCCGAATCGCCTTTATATAATTGTTTCTGGCCAATTTAAACTGTCGAGTACATTCGTCCAAACAATCAAGTAACTGTAACCTTCTAGCACGCACAAGTTGTTTTTTAAATCTTTTAACAGTTTTCCTAAGCTCCGTTAACTCATTACTCCACCACGGTACCGAATTATTATTTTCTTTCTTTTTTGGCATGGAAGCAGAACAAGCCTCATCAATTAAGGCATTTATTTTCTTAGGCAATGTATTGATGTTACAATTTGAAAGCACTTCAATTGTCTCAGGGTTAGCTCTATTATTTATTATTTCTTGAAATTTATCCCAATCCGCGCGGTCCACATTATACCTAGACTTTATTACACATAGATTAGAATTATTACTCCGAAAAGCTACATTAAAGATAATTAAGCTATGATCGCTAATTGAAACACTATTCGAGACTCGCCATATAATTCTAGTGTTCCTAAAACCAGCACCAACAAGAGAAACATCTATATTTGTACCATATCTAGTATTGAAGAAAGTCGTGACATCAGAGGGTCTATTTAGTACCTTTAATTCATATGCCAAAATAAATTCCTCCAAAAGTCTACCTCTGCCATCAGTGGCGCCAGAAAACCATACCTCAGATTTGGCATTCGCATCCATACAAATAATAATCCTATTACTATTAATTTGGATCAAAATATTTTCTAATTTTTCAATAAAACCTTCAATAGGTACCGAAAACTGACAGTAGATATTGATCATATAAAAAATTTCCCGACCTGTTGAAACCTGTATGCACATAATATGTTCAGTATCATATTGCGGAAGCTGAAATATATCCATTCTTGCGGTATTAGCTATAATAGCAACCCAAGGTCTGTCAACACTTGGTTGTAAGATCTTTAACCTTCGGGTATCAAAACCCTTCACTTTGCCTCGAAAAGCATAAGGTTCTTGCACACAGAGAAAATCCATACTTTTTTCCAACATCAACTTGTTTAAATCTGCCGCAACTGCTATAGATCTTTGTCCATTTATTTGTCCTATCACTAATTCCATGATATTCTATTTTTATATAATTCAACTTGGCGCAAAAACTCAGGGCACTCCTTATATCTAACACTATGTTTGGTATCCTTGCGCCTAGAACGTATACAATTTATACACTGCGGGTTTTCTTTAAACGTGCACTCCTCACTAGCATGGTCCACACTGCCACAATATTCACAAACTTGCTTAGCCACATTGCAATACTTTGCTATATGTCCATATCCAAGACATTTGAAGCACCGAGTTACGTTTATGTACTCCCGTGTTCTATAAGTTCGCCAAAACATGAAGACTCTACCCTGCGAAATCAGATCAGTCATGTACCTACCCGGCAATTGAACAATCCAATTGACCCTATTATTACTACTATTTTTATTTTTGAAACAATGACGAAATTTAATACTTTCCTTTAATTCTTCCTCAGTAATATTCTCTCTAAGATTAAGATTTACATTCTTAGCTATGAAATCATGCTTAAGATCTTCAGATTTATATTCAGCTTCAACATCATATATTATAATACTTGGGTCGAATTTCTTCGGCTCTGTTGTTTTTAATCCTACCTCAGACAGTCCAGCCTTCTTAATTATTTCTACATCTACTTTACTTTTAACCTCCATCACTACACCTTTATTTCGCATTTGTCTTAAATTATGAACTTTTAATTTACTTCTTCGACTACCTAACACATCTGTAACAGCTGCTCTAATCTGCTCATTCGTTCTTTTATCATTTTCACTTATAGGCTTAATAATAACAACCTCATGATTTTCTTTTTTCTTTGCAGGTGCACCACGCCTAGAAGAATCCACTTCCAGGGCACCAACCTTTCCCATAGGACCAGCCACTACACCAGCGTAAGTAGTTATATCTTTTTCAACACACAAACTATGCACAGCTTTTATCTTCTCTTTCTCAGTTATTTCTACCTGTAATCTTGCTTCCAGAACAGCCCATTTAGAAAGTATAAATTTTATTGCTCCTTTATTAATCTTATTAGCCTCATTAAATAAATAACTCTCTAAGTGTTCTCTTTCAGACCGCATTATATCCTGACCACAAGCAACAAAATCCAGATCCCTTACATCTTCCTCATTCATTCCTTTTCTCTTCCTAGCACTAGGAGGACCAAATATCTCCTCTGGAATAGAAGAAACGGAACTCGTACGACTATGATGCCTAACCGGAGTATCGCGGCCCCCAGAAGGTATCGCTATTGCTTGAGATCCCCCGCACCTAGAACCCACCATCTCAATCTGCATCTCCTCCTCACTACTCTTTTGTTTTAGGTTTACTTTTTGTTTAGTTTTAGAGAATTCTGCCATAATGTTCCCACGATTGTGGTCGGACAAATACTGCCCGAACAGAGCCGCCTTGCTCGGACAGGCCTGGACTCGTGCAGCCCGGAGGCCGGACGAGCCATCACCAGGGGGGCGGCAGGTACCCCAGTGTTGGTCGCTCGGGATTGGGCTCTCTCCCCCAACCATGCATCCCATCGCCGCGCACCATAGCTTAGGATTCGAGGGTAATTTATAGAGTTACCATCCTCGCGGCCCAGGCGGTTAAGCCAAGGCCCCCGGCCCGACCTGCCGTCGCGTACCATTCACAAAACCAAAAAAGGAATTGTGAATGGGTCGTTGCGACGACCAACAGGGGGTTACGGTATGATTGCATCAGGCACCTCGGGTTCGCTACCCGCACTGTAGCTGAATGGCTACAGCCCCTGAGGTTGGCCACTTTCGTCTGTCCCTTCACCCTGAACCTTCCCGGCATGGTAGAACCTGCCAGGGGTCAAAGACCCCCGCCGGTATAGCTCCAGAGATCACAAGGGAACTCAAGCTCCCCCACCACGACAAGGTAGCAGCCACGGGGGAGAAAAGATAGGGACATGTAGTGTGTAGCCGTTATTCTGTCCAAGCGCGTTGCCACTTGGGGACTTTGCTGTACCTCAGACCGAAGGTCTATACCAGCAACTACATTTTGCCTGATGTTCGGGCATCTACTTTTCACGCGTCGTTATGCGTTTGGAGGCTAACGACGTCGAAACCTGCTGCCACCTCGAGTCCAACCCAATCCAGGAACGCTTGCCGAAGCAAGCGGGGCTTGTATCCCGGCCCGAGGAGGTCATTGCCGAAGCACATGACCTAGCATCCGTTCGAGTACATTTTCAAGCATGGTTATTGGAGAGAATCCGCAGACTTCTCTCGTTCTGTTACGTAGCGTAATGCGTTCAATGGCGGTTTTGGTTTCGCCCTGCTTTCGTAAGTAGTACCGAGCGCGTATATGTCCGGAACTCCCTGTATAGGTCTTGTTTTACAAGATCAGCTTCGGTCACCGGCCACGGATGGCCAGCTTCTTCAGCCGCTTGTCTCAGGAGTTCTCGCGCGTCTCGGTACCTCCGGCACTCGAATAGGACGTGGTTTGGTGTTTCCACTTGGCCACAGTCGCAATTCTCGTGCGGTACTAAAGCAAATTCCTTGAGCTTGGCTCGGAAATCTCCGTGCCCGCTTAGGAATTGTACTACGTAGTGATCCAAGATCACCCAGCTTGCATTGAGACGGTCAGATACATCAGAGAAGTAGCGGTAGGTGACCCTACCTTTCTCCGATGACGACCATCTCGTTTGCCACATATTGAGAAGTTCCGCTCGCACCAAGGCTTTCGCCTGAGCAGCGGTTACTTCTCCAGCCGCCAAATCGGCTCGACTTATTCGACAATTTCCGACTTCAATATTGATTTGTCTTCTAATCTGGTATGCACACGCGCGCTCCACTAACACCAAGTCTATCGGCATCGTCCCGGCGATCACAGTGATCGCGTCGGTAGATACCGTGCGATAGGCCTTGGTGACGGCGAGCAAAACATGTCTCTGCGCCCTGGCAAGTTTAGTTCTTGTCACAGAGGTGAGCATGTCTACCCATCCGGCGGCGGCGTATGTCGTGATCGGGACGAAGAGACCTTTGTACAAAGTACGCATGGTTCTGTGTCCCAATCCCCAGTTTGATCGAGCAAGTCTTGCTAGCGTATAAAACGTTCGCATGACTTTGGCATTCAAGTATTCGACGTGGGATCTTACTCCCATTCGCGCATCGATGTGAACACCCAAGTACCTTATGGTTTGCTTGAGTGCCACACTTCTCCCGTTTATCCTTATCACAGGAGGTCGTTCTCTATCCAGATTTCCTTTCAAGAGAATCATCTCGGTCTTAGTCGCGGATAGTGTAAGTTTCTGCGTGGCGCACCACTCAGAAATTGTATCCGCGACTCTTTGCCCTCTTTGCTGCAACTGATTCCTCGAGTTTCCGTAGAATACCACGAGTAAGTCGTCAGCGTAGGCTATTGGCTCGCAAGCCAGGTGTTCGTTTGATAGGAGCTGTAGAACTTCGTCGAAGACTAGGTTCCAACAGCTCGGACCGAGTATCGACCCCTGAGGGCAGCCCTTGGTGACTTGCTTACGCACATTACCGTGTTTGGAAACTATTGTAACCATACGGTCAGCGAAGTAGTCGACCATGAGTCGATAAAGATTTCGGGGACATCCCCGGCGTTTCAGCTTCTGAAGTATGCTTGGCCACCAAACATTATCAAAAGCTCCGGCGATGTCGAAGGAGAGACCCATCACATATCGTTCCTCTCGCTGGGATATCAATTCCCTGAGCTTCACCACGGCGTCTTCCGTGGATCGTCCAGGCCTGAATCCATATTGCCGATCGGAACTATGTTCTGGGTTTAGGAATATATTACTCATTCGATTAAGCATTAGTCGTTCTAACACTTTGCCTAAGATGGAGAGTAGGCATATCGGTCTATACGACTTGACATCCGTTGGTGGTTTATCGGGCCCTTTCAAGATTGCTCTGATCGAGCCGATTTTCCACCTAACGGGGAAGACCCCGTGCGCTAGACACCCGTTGTAGAGTCGAAGTAGAGCACTATGGATGGATCCATAAGCACATTTAACTACCTCGGCCTCTATACGGTCCAGCCCAGGGCATTTGCCTCGCTTTAAGCGCGATACTGCAGCTCCGAGCTCATTCCTCGTGAAGACTGGACAGTCATCAGTCGGCGGATCGGTTGCAGCATCAGCTCTGGTGTTTGCTTGCTCCGGCGTTTCATCCGTGGACGAGTCGTCCGGGATTAGCGCCTGTAGGAGCTGCGAGGCAGTCGATTCCCAGTCAGTCGTATATCCTTCCGGCGTTCGAATGTTAGAGACCGCAGTCTCAACGCAGAGTTTCTTTTGGGCGATCTTGTAGACAAGTCCCCATGGCTCTTTATTCCCCTGCTCCGTCACAAAGTTCTGCCAGCTTTGTGCTTTCGCAGCGCGCACTGCGGCTGTGTAGGCGAGTCTAGATGTTCGATACTCAGCCTGCTTTGCCGCTCTCTCCTCCGAGTTCCTCTCGCGCTGAAAGGCTCGTCTAAGTCGATAGACTCGCGCTTTCATTCTCGTCAAATTTTCCGTCCACCATGGGACGGACTTCGAATGCCACTTCTTGGGGCGCATTGAGGCATTGCACGCATCGATGATCGATTTCTCGACCTCTTGTGCTAGGTGTTCGACTTCCCTGCGGCAACCAGTGCCGAGGGGTAATTGCCTCGCGCCTTCAAGAAGAACTTGATCAAATCGCTCCCAGTTCGCATGCAACGTGCGGAATCGAGGCTGTGGGCTTCGATTCTCATTCACGTCCGTGAACTGTAAGACAAAATCAATGAGTCGGTGGTCACTGGAGGTCCAATCCTCGTGAACCGTCCAGTTTCGCACAATTGTCGCCATGTCTGGAGTCGATAATGTGACATCGATCCATGACTCACCGGCAGGGCTGGAGTATGTAGGTATACTCCCAGCCTCGTTCAAAATCGTCAAGTCGTGTAATGCGATAAACTCTTCGAGTTTCTCGCCTCGCGTGTCCGGTCGAACGCTTTCTCCCCCCCAAAGGTGGGATTTGGCATTGACGTCCGCGGCTATCACGACTCGACGGTGTTGGAGAGCATCAAGTGTCCTCTCCAAGCGTGCCAGACTTGGTTCAATGTCTTCCGAGCATTGAAAGTACTGGCTAACGAGGTAGAAACTACCGAAGGGTCCGCTAATGCAAACGCAGGAGGTGTGAGTATCACACAGCTGTGTGATTTTTACCACCGAGATGTCCGGGTTTCTGACCACTATTGCGGCCATAGCCCGTTCATTTTCGGCAATCACCTTCGCCGTGAGCCCAAAGCCTGGAATCTGTCCCTGAAATTGGTAAGGTTCCTGCATGAGCAACACGTCGATCTCCTTTGCGTGCATTAGCTCGCTCACCTCACCATGAACAATTAGCGCACGCCGCATATTATGCTGCGCGATGCGCAATTGCCTTAGAGGATTCTCCGGGTCGTTTCTATCCATAATTCGTACGAGATACTGCTAGATCTAAAGCTGCCTTATAGGCAGGGCAGTTTTTGTCTCGCGACTTATGGTTGTGCTGCTTGCCTCTTGATTTACAGTTCGAGCAAGTCGGGGACTTACTCTTCGCCGTACAAGAGGCAATGGTATGCCCTTCTTCGGAGCAGTGACCGCAAACCTCGCTTTTTGCTTTACAATGTTTGGCCATGTGGCCAAACATTTGACACTTGAAGCAGCGTGTAACAGAGACATAGTCCTGCACTCTGCATGCGGACCAGCCCAGGTACACTCTGCCCATGCTCTTCAGCCGCTGGCGAACCAGCGGACTGACTTCCATGACCCAGTTGGCAGTGTCCTTTTCCTTCGGGCCGGTTGCAAACCGGACCTTCAGATTGGACGACACATCCCCCTGGGTCATATCGCTGAGGTTTTGCTTCCAGATACTGGAAGAAACCTCCTCTTTCCTCATCGACTTGGGAACGTCATACACTATAAGTGTAGGGTTCCTCAAGGTCGGTAGAGTAGCTGAAAGTCCTACTTCTTTCAGCTTCGCGCAGTTGACGAAGGCCTTTAGATCCTCCTTGCGTTCAGTCTCGACGGCTATGCCACCGGAGTGGATGCGTCGGACGGACCTCACGCGGATCTTGGCTTTCGCCGGCTTGACCAGTGACAGAACAGTTTGTTTGGTCACGTCGCTGTTCTGTCCTTTCCCTTTCGGCGGGAAAATACGCACCACATGTCGTGGTGGTTTTACCGCTTCCGGGGAAACTCGATTGGCGTCAACCTTTACCGCTTGCGCGTAGGTTGTTGCCGCACGAACTGGTGCGGGTTTCGCAGTCGGACGGGAACCCGTCGTCTGCGAAACCGTCGGGGCAACCCTCTCTGCGATCCTCTGGGAGGCTCTCACCTCTTGCCGGATCGCCGCGAGCTGTCCTTTCAGGAAAGAGTTCTGCACGAGAACCTCCTGGACTAGCTCGTAGAGAGCTGCCGCGTTGCCTACGATCAAGGCTCCGGTCTCCTTGCTGAGCCTGGATTCTTTTCCAAGACAGCTGGTCCGGATGCCCTTGAACAATTTCGAGGCCTCTCCACTGATTTTGTCGAGAGGCCTGTTCGATGGACCAGGTGTCGCCTCCGCCGACACCTTTCCTGGCAACTCCTCGCCGCTTTTCCGGGCTTTTTCTGCCCTTTGCGGCTTCTCCTTTTTCACGACGGTTACCCAACCGTCGCTGTCAACTTGGCCCAATCCTCCGTCCGAAGACGTGGCGTTGCCTGCAGAAGTTGCCTTTGGCTTTTTGGCCTCCGGCTTCTTCGGTGGATTTGTGCGGGGTGGTGTCCCCGGTCCGTCCTTCTTGATATCCTTAATCGACGCAGGGGATATCGTTCCTGCCGGCTTAGGTGGTGAAGCCGTCTTTCGCGTCGAGGGTCTGGTGCAGGGGGGCGTTTTAGTGCCCTTACCCGCTTCAACCGCCTTCGCTTTCTCTTTTTTCTGGGGTGGTGAAACCACCCCAGCTCTCTTACTCACCGTTGTTGTCCTACCGGGAGCAACAACAACGGTCTCCTTTCCTTCCTTTTCCCCCTTGCGGGGTACTAAGGCGTCTATCTTGGTTATTTTGATTTTAGGATCCATACTTGTGTATATTCCTTTTCGTCCCGGCGTGTGTCCCGGCCTCCATGGACCCTCAATTGGAACCCGGCTCCGCCTGGGTTAGGACTTGCACCCGGGATATAGTCCGCGAACAAAGGCCGACCGGGCTTTCCCCGGACTCCTAGGTTCACTTCCTCGCCCAATAGAACCCACGAATGGTGTTCCGAGCCGATTGACTAGGCACAGGGCTGCTTTTCTCGCCTAGCCGCCTGTCTAGACGAAGCAGAGGCCAAAGGTACGTGTTGGGCAGCTACACTCCCGCAGGAGAGAGGGCCCTCAGATCCCAGGATCCTCCTTTCCGCCGACACAGGTCGCCACGCACGGCAAACACGTGGGGAACAAACCTCAAGCAGATGTTCCCTCTGCTTCGCTACGCCCGGTTTCTGCTCCCTGTTTTTGCAGGGAACCCGCTGCGTAACTAGGACATGACCTCGGGCATCATGTCCCTGTAGCATTAGCTCCAAAACGTGGGACTCGTCCTTAGCACGACTAGTAGAACTCACTTTGCCATCATCAACTATGCTCTTGACGCTTCAGCGTCCTTTTGCCATCGCCAACGACGGGAGCTGCTGTCAGCAGCGCGACGACGGTCTTACATGTATAAATACATGTTGTCTTTCGTCGTTGGCGTACCTTTCAGTGTTTTCGTCATACGCTGCATATCCTTCCTATATGCAGCGTCCGTATGGCAAGGACTCCGAGTCTGACAGAGCCGTACACCACCGGTTTACAGCTCGGAGTTGAGCTGGTCTAGGCGGAGTCTTCTAATGGCCAGGGGAGCGATCCACGTTTCGAGGCCCGTCTCCCTACCTAGGATACTAGCGTGGTTTCCCAGCCGACACCTTCAGGCAGTAGGGAGCAGCTCAGCTACTTCTACGGTGGCCTCCTTCCGTCATTCGTCTGGCATTACGACGTCTGCCACCAGATGTTTTGGTGTGCTGGGTTCTGCCAAGCCCAGCGGCGTATTGCTTTTCCCAGCGGCGTATTGCTTTTGGGGACGCATACAGACGTCGTTTCGTGTCTCTTTATGGTCTTTTTACTTTGCTCAACGAGAAAAGGGGGCATATAGCCCCCTTTTTGATTTCTGGTGTCAGGATCGCCTCCTCGGAAAAGCATTAAAGCAAAAAGGGGGCTTAAAGCCCCCTGGTATGAGTTAGGTCTTTCTTGGAGAAGCTCTAGGTGTTCGAGTAGGAACTTCGAAAAGTTCCTTAAAGTGAAAAAGGGGCATATAGCCCCTTTTTTGTACAATATACGCCTTCTCCAATAAGCCTTAACGTGAAATGGGGGCCGAAGCCCCCAGGTGTTAAGTATACGCTAGTCATAATGCTTCCCCATCTCTCTTTGCTTTCCTGACACCACTCTTTTCTGACATCTCTGTGTTTGCACAGTACGAATGACGGATCACGTCTTGCTCGGGAAGGTGGGGTCGCTACTCCCATACGGTGTGCCCCTGCACCGCCCCTGCCGAAACCAGAGCCCCGTTGGCCGGCATAAATGCCGTTTGCAGCGTCCACCGCGTGGAGGAGGGGTTGGCACATGCGATCCTGGTGCCGTATAGCAAGCTATACGCCCGGACGGCTTCTAGACGCCAAAAGATAGGGACAGTGGGAATCTCCTATACTATCACGGGCGTGTATTCTCCTACTAGTTTGATGGTTGTTGTTGCATAAACCAGCGACTGTTTGGCCCGCCGTTTAACCGCGCGGTTTAAAATTGCAACACAATGTTGGTGTCGCTCCGGGGTGAAAAAATGGAAAAACGACATACTTTACGCATAGGGGCGGCTGATCTTAACATATTTTGTCAATGTCATCTTCCCAGTGACCCTAGGAAGGAGTTTGCCGTTGCACGTTTTCCTATTAAAAAGTAATTAGTGTACAAAAATTTTCGTGAAGCAAAAAACAAGAATATGAAAGTACGTTCCATGAGCATTACGGTGAATAAAACAGAAATTAAAAATTCCCGAGGGGTTGAACAGCATCATATTGAATTCGTTTTGCTGACTGGGGTCTGCGCCCCCCAGACCCCCGCTACACTAGCCCAGACCAAACCCACTTTGTAATAGTGGTATCATATTAAATTGAACAGCATCGTACTTAATTCGTTTTGCTGAATGGGGGGCTGCGCCCCCCAAACCCCCGCTACACTAGCCCAGACCTAACCCATTTTGTAATAGCGGTATCAAATTAAATTGAACAGTATCGTACTAAATTCGTTTTGCTGACTGGGGGGCTGCGCCCCCCAGACCCCCGCAACACTAGCCCGGACCTAACCCACTTTGTAATAGCGGTATCATATTAAATTGAACAGCATCGTACTAAATTCGTTTTGCTGAATGGGGGGCTGCGCCCCCCAAACCCCCGCTACACTAGCCCAGACCTAACCCATTTTGTAATAGCGGTATCAAATTAAATTGAACAGCATCATATTGAATTCGTTTTGCTGACTGGGGTCTGCGCCCCCCAGACCCCCGCTACAATAGCCCAGACCTAACCCACTTTGTAATAGTGGTATCATATTAAATTGAACAGCATCGTACTTAATTCGTTTTGCTGAATGGGGGGCTGCGCCCCCCAAACCCCCGCTACACTAGCCCAGACCTAACCCATTTTGTAATAGCGGTATCAAATTAAATTGAACAGCATCGTACTAAATTCGTTTTGCTGACAGGGGTCTGCGCCCCCCAGACCCCCGCTACACTAGCCCAGACCTAACCCCCTTTGTAATAGCGGTATCATATTAAATTGAACAGCATCATATTGAATTCGTTTTGCTGACTGGGGTCTGCGCGCCCCAGACCCCCGCAACACTAGCCCGGACCTAACCCACTTTGTAATAGCGGTATCATATTAAATTGAACAGCATCGTACTAAATTCGTTTTGCTGAATGGGGGGCTGCGCCCCCCAAACCCCCGCTACACTAGCCCAGACCTAACCCATTTTGTAATAGCGGTATCAAATTAAATTGAACAGTATCGTACTAAATTCGTTTTGCTGACTGGGGGGCTGCGCCCCCCAGACCCCCGCAACACTAGCCCGGACCTAACCCACTTTGTAATAGTGGTATCATATTAAATTGAACAGCATCGTACATAATTCGTTTTGCTGAATGGGGGGCTGCGCCCCCCAAACCCCCGCTACACTAGCCCAGACCTAACCCATTTTGTAATAGCTGTATCAAATTAAATTGAACAGCATCATATTGAATTCGTTTTGCTGACAGGGGTCTGCGCCCCCCAGACCCCCGCTACACTAGCCCAGACCTAACCCACTTTGTAATAGTGGTATCATATTAAATTGAACAGCATCGTACATAATTCGTTTTGCTGAATGGGGGGCTGCGCCCCCCAAACCCCCGCTACACTAGCCCAGACCTAACCCATTTTGTAATAGCGGTATCAAATTAAATTGAACAGCATCGTACTAAATTCGTTTTGCTGACAGGGGTCTGCGCCCCCCAAACCCCCGCTACACTAGCCCAGACCTAACCCATTTTGTAATAGCGGTATCAAATTAAATTGAACAGCATCATATTGAATTCGTTTTGCTGACTGGGGTCTGCGCCCCCCAAACCCCCGCTACACCAGCCCAGACCTAACCCATTTTGTAATAGCGGTACCAAATTAAATTGAGCAGCATCATATTGAATTCGTTTTGCTGACAGGGGTCTGCGCCCCCCAGACCCCCGCTACAATAGCCCAGACCTAACCCCCTTTGTAATAGCGGTATCATATTAAATTGAACAGCATCATATTGAATTCGTTTTGCTGACTGGGGTCTGCGCGCCCCAAACCACCGCAACACTGGCCCAGACCTAGCCCATTTTGTAATGACTGTATTGGAACTGCGTTAGGGCTAGTTTAGAATTGGTTAGGTGAAGTAATGCGGAGAGCAGTTTCGCCTGCGTCCCGGGATGCTTGTTGGCATGAGTGGTGTCTGAATGAGTAAAGACGGATGAGACACTTGTGGGGTATGGTGAGTCAGATTCTCAAACTACCCATATATTCTTCTGAGGCATGGGTGCCTATCCAAGGATCTCCTTCGGTATCTAAAACAGAAATAAAAAAAAAAAAAAAAAAAAAAAAAAAAATGAATATGGACTGTGTTAGGACTGAATTGGATAAGGTCTGGGTTACGTCTCGGTTAGGTCTGAGTTAGGACTGGTTTAAGACTGGGTTAGGACTGGGTTAGGACTGGGTTAGGACTGGGTTAGGTCTGGGTTAGGACTGGGTTAGGTCTGGGTTAGGTCTGGGTTAGGACTGGGTTAGGTCTGGGTTAGGACTGGGTTAGGACTGGGTTAGGTCTGGGTTAGGTCTGGGTTAGGTCTGGGTTAGGACTGGGTTAGGACTGGGTTAGGTCTGGGTTAGGTCTGGGTTAGGTCTGGGTTAGGACTGGGTTAGGACTGGGTTAGGTCTGGGTTAGGTCTGGGTTAGGTCTGGGTTAGGTCTGGGTTAGGTCTGGGTTAGGTCTGGGTTAGGACTGGGTTAGGACTGGGTTAGGTCTGGGTTAGGCCTGGGTTAGGTCTGGGTTAGGACTGGGTTAGGACTGGGTTAGGTCTGGGTTAGGACTGGGTTAGGTCTGGGTTAGGACGGGGTTAGGTCTGGGTTAGGTCTGGGTTAGGACTGGGATAGGTCTGGGTTAGGTCTGGGTTACGACTGGGTTAGGTCTGGGTTACGACTGGGTTAGGTCTGGGTTACGACTGGGTTAGGTCTGGGTTACGACTGGGTTAGGTCTGGGTTACGACTGGGTTAGGATTGGGTTAGGTCTGGTTTAGGACTGGGTTAGGTCTAGGTTAGGACTGGGTTAGGTCTGGGTTAGGTCTGGGTTAGGACTGGGTTAGGTCTGGGTTAGGACTGGGTTAGTACTGGGTTAGGACTGGGTTAGGTCTGGGTTAGGTCTGGGTTATTTCTGGGTTAGGTCTGGGTTAGGTCTGGGTTAGGTCTGGGTTAGGGCTGGGTTAGGTCTGGGTTAGGTCTGGGTCAGGTCTGGGGTATTTCTGGGTTAGGACTGGGTTAGGTCTGGGTTAGGTCTGGGTTATTTCTGGGTTAGGTCTGGGTTAGGTCTGGGTTAGGTCTGGGTTAGGTCTGGGTTAGGTCTGGGTTAGGTCTGGGTTAGGACTGGGTTAGTACTGGGTTAGGACTGGGTTAGGTCTGGGTTAGGTCTGGGTTATTTCTGGGTTAGGTCTGGGTTAGGGCTGGGTTAGGTCTGGGTTAGGTCTGGGTCAGGTCTGGGGTATTTCTGGGTTAGGACTGGGTTAGGTCTGGGTTAGGTCTGGGTTAGGACTGGGTTAGGTCTGGGTTAGGACTGGGTTAGGACTGGGTTAGGTCTGGGTTAGGTCTGGGTTAGGTTTGGGTTAGGACTGGGTAGGTTCTGGGTTAGGACTTGGTTAGGACTGGGTTAGGACTGTGTTAGGACTGGGTTAGGTCTGGGTTAGGTCTGGGTTAGGACTGGGTTAGGTCTGGGTTAGGACTGGGTTAGGTCTGGGTTAGGTCTGGGTTCGGTCTGGGTTAGGTCTGGGTTAGGTCTGGGTCAGGACTGGGTTAGGACTGGGTTAGGTCTGGGTTAGGACTGGGTTAGGACTGGGTTAGGTCTGGGTTAGGACTGGGTTAGGACTGGGTTAGGTCTGGGTTAGGACTGGGTTAGGACTGGGTTAGGTCTGGGTTAGGTCTGGGTTAGGACTGGGTTAGGTCTGGGTTAGGACTGGGTTAGGTCTGGGTTAGTACTGGATTTGGTTAGGTCTGTGTTAGGTCTGGGTTAGGACTGGGTTAGGACTGGGTTAGGTCTGGGTTAGGACTGGGTTAGGACTGGGTTAGGACTGGGTTAGGTCTGGGTTAGGTCTGGGTTATTTCTGGGTTAGGTCTGGGTTAGGTCTGGGTTAGGTCTGGGTTAGGTCTGGGTTAGGTCTGGGTTAGGACTGGGTTAGGACTGGGTTAGGTCTGGGTTAGGACTGGGTTAGGACTGGGTTAGGTCTGGGTTAGGACTGGGTTAGGTCTGGGTTAGGTCTGGGTTCGGTCTGGGTTAGGACTGGGTTAGGTCTGGGTTAGGTCTGGGTTAGGTCTGGGTTAGGTCTGGGTTAGGTCTGGGTTAGGACTGGGTTAGGACTGGGTTAGGTCTGGGTTAGGTCTGGGTTAGGACTGGGTTAGGTCTGGGTTAGTACTGGATTTGGTTAGGTCTGGGTTAGGTCTGGGATAGGACTGGGTTAGGACTGGGTTAGGTCTGGGTTAGGACTGGGTTAGGTCTGGGTTAGGTTTGGGTTAGGACTGGGTAGGTTCTGGGTTAGGACTTGGTTAGGACTGGGTTAGGACTGTGTTAGGACTGGGTTAGGTCTGGGTTAGGTCTGGGTTAGGACTGGGTTAGGTCTGGGTTAGGACTGGGTTAGGTCTGGGTTAGGTCTGGGTTCGGTCTGGGTTAGGTCTGGGTTAGGTCTGGGTTAGGACTGGGTTAGGACTGGGTTAGGTCTGGGTTAGGACTGGGTTAGGACTGGGTTAGGTCTGGGTTAGGACTGGGTTAGGACTGGGTTAGGTCTGGGTTAGGACTGGGTTAGGACTGGGTTAGGTCTGGGTTAGGTCTGGGTTAGGACTGGGTTAGGTCTGGGTTAGGTCTGGGTTCGGTCTGGGTTAGGTCTGGGTTAGGTCTGGGTTAGGACTGGGTTAGGACTGGGTTAGGTCTGGGTTAGGACTGGGTTAGGACTGGGTTAGGTCTGGGTTAGGACTGGGTTAGGACTGGGTTAGGTCTGGGTTAGGACTGGGTTAGGACTGGGTTAGGTCTGGGTTAGGTCTGGGTTAGGACTGGGTTAGGTCTGGGTTAGGACTGGGTTAGGTCTGGGTTAGTACTGGATTTGGTTAGGTCTGGGTTGGGTCTGGGTTAGGTCTGGGTTAGGACTGGGTTAGGACTGGGTTAGGTCTGGGTTAGGTCTGGGTTATTTCTGGGTTAGGTCTGGGTTAGGTCTGGGTTAGGTCTGGGTTAGGTCTGGGTTAGGTCTGGGTTAGGTCTGGGTTAGGACTGGGTTAGGACTGGGTTAGGTCTGGGTTAGGACTGGGTTAGGACTGGGTTAGGTCTGGGTTAGGACTGGGTTAGGTCTGGGTTAGGACTGGGTTAGGTCTGGGTTAGTACTGGATTTGGTTAGGTCTGGGTTGGGTCTGGGTTAGGTCTGGGTTAGGACTGGGTTAGGACTGGGTTAGGTCTGGGTTAGGACTGGGTTAGGACTGGGTTAGGACTGGGTTAGGTCTGGGTTAGGTCTGGGTTATTTCTGGGTTAGGTCTGGGTTAGGTCTGGGTTAGGTCTGGGTTAGGACTGGGTTAGGTCTGGGATAGGTCTGGGTTAGGTCTGGGTTAGGACTGGGTTAGGACTGGGTTAGGTCTGGGTTAGGACTGGGTTAGGTCTGGGTTAGTACTGGATTTGGTTAGGTCTGGGTTAGGTCTGGGTTAGGTCTGGGTTAGGTCTGGGTTAGGACTGGGTTAGGACTGGGTTAGGTCTGGGTTAGGACTGGGTTAGGACTGGGTTAGGACTGGGTTAGGTCTGGGTTAGGTCTGGGTTATTTCTGGGTTAGGTCTGGGTTAGGTCTGGGTTAGGTCTGGGTTAGGTCTGGGTTAGGTCTGGGTTAGGTCTGGGTTAGGACTGGGTTAGGACTGGGTTAGGTCTGGGTTAGGTCTGGGTTAGGACTGGGTTAGGTCTGGGTTAGGACTGGGTTAGGTCTGGGTTAGGTCTGGGTTCGGTCTGGGTTAGGACTGGGTTAGGTCTGGGTTAGGTCTGGGTTAGGTCTGGGTTAGGTCTGGGTTAGGTCTGGGTTAGGTCTGGGTTAGGACTGGGTTAGGACTGGGTTAGGTCTGGGTTAGGTCTGGGTTAGGACTGGGTTAGGTCTGGGTTAGTACTGGATTTGGTTAGGTCTGGGTTAGGTCTGGGTTAGGTCTGGGTTAGGACTGGGTTAGGACTGGGTTAGGTCTGGGTTAGGACTGGGTTAGGACTGGGTTAGGACTGGGTTAGGTCTGGGTTAGGTCTGGGTTATTTCTGGGTTAGGTCTGGGTTAGGTCTGGGTTAGGTCTGGGTTAGGTCTGGGTTAGGTCTGGGTTAGGACTGGGTTAGGTCTGGGTTAGGTCTGGGTTCGGTCTGGGTTAGGTCTGGGTTAGGTCTGGGTTAGGTCTGAGTTAGGTCTGGGTTAGGACTGGGTTAGGACTGGGTTAGGTCTGGGTTAGGACTGGGTTAGGACTGGGTTAGGTCTGGGTTGGTACTGGATTTGGTTTGG
>NC_135147.1:1260000-1262500 GCF_051014445.1 Colletes latitarsis
GTATATTATTCATTTACGAACGAACGCGGCAGCGTCCATCGGTTGCTCGATGAAATCGATGCGATAAACTACAGCCGTCTCGGCTGGTCGTCGTTAGTCGCGCGAGCAACGATGGCCGCAAAATCGACGCGTCGTCGTTTGCGATTATTCGCCTCAAGTTAGCCATGAGTATGTATAACATTCATTTACGAACGAACGCGGCAGCGTCCATCGGTTGCTCGATGAAATCGATGCGATAAACTACAGCCGTTTCGGCTGGTCGTCGTTAGTCGCGCGAGCAACGATGGCCGCAAAATCGACGCGTCGTCGTTTGCGATTATTCGCCTCAAGTTAGCCATGAGTATGTATATTATTCATTTACGAACGAACGCGGCAGCGTCCATCGGTTGCTCGATGAAATCGATGCGATAAACTACAGCCGTTTCGGCTGGTCGTCGTTAGTCGCGCGAGCAACGATGGCCGCAAAATCGACGCGTCGTCGTTTGCGATTATTCGCCTCAAGTTAGCCATGAGTATGTATATTATTCATTTACGAACGAACGCGGCAGCGTCCACCGGTTGCTCGATGAAATCGATGCGATAAACTACAGCCGTCTCGGCTGGTCGTCGTTAGTCGCGCGAGCAACGATGGCCGCAAAATCGACGCGTCGTCGTTTGCGATTATTCGCCTCTGGCTATCCGTGAGTATGTATAATATTCATATACGAACGAACGCGGCAGCGCCCATCGGTTGCTCGATGAAATCGATGCGATAAACTACAGCCTTCTCGGCTGGTCGTCGTTAGTCGCGCGAGCAACGGATGGCCGCACAATCGACGCGTCGTCGTTTGCGATTATTCGCCTCACGTTAGCCATGAGTATGTATATTATTCATTTACGAACGAACGCGGCAGCGTCCATCGGTTGCTCGATGAAATCGATGCGATAAACTACAGCCGTTTCGGCTGGTCGTCGTTAGTCGCGCGAGCAACGATGGCCGCAAAATCGACGCGTCGTCGTTTGCGATCATTCGCCTCAGGCTATCCGTGAGTATGTATAACATTCATTTACGAACGAACGCGGCAGCGTCCATCGGTTGCTCGATGAAATCGATGCGATAAACTACAGCCGTCTCGGCTGATCGTCGTTAGTCGCGCGAGCAACGATGGCCGCACAATCGACGCGTCGTCGTTTGCGATTATTCGCCTCAGGCTATCCGTGAGTATGTATAACATTCATTTACGAACGAACGCGGCAGCGTCCATCGGTTGCTCGATGAAATCGATGCGATAAACTACAGCCGTTTCGGCTGGTCGTCGTTAGTCGCGCGAGCAACGATGGCCGCAAAATCGACGCGTCGTCGTTTGCGATCATTCGCCTCAGGCTATCCGTGAGTATGTATAACATTCATTTACGAACGAACGCGGCAGCGTCCATCGGTTGCTCGATGAAATCGATGCGATAAACTACAGCCGTCTCGGCTGATCGTCGTTAGTCGCGCGAGCAACGATGGCCGCACAATCGACGCGTCGTCGTTTGCGATTATTCGCCTCAGGCTATCCGTGAGTATGTATAACATTCATTTACGAACGAACGCGGCAGCGTCCATCGGTTGCTCGATGAAATCGATGCGATAAACTACAGCCGTCTCGGCTGATCGTCGTTAGTCGCGCGAGCAACGATGGCCGCACAATCGACGCGTCGTCGTTTGCGATTATTCGCCTCAGGCTATCCGTGAGTATGTATAACATTCATTTACGAACGAACGCGGCAGCGTCCATCGGTTGCTCGATGAAATCGATGCGATAAACTACAGCCGTCTCGGCTGATCGTCGTTAGTCGCGCGAGCAACGATGGCCGCACAATCGACGCGTCGTCGTTTGCGATTATTCGCCTCAGGCTATCCGTGAGTATGTATAACATTCATTTACGAACGAACGCGGCAGCGTCCATCGGTTGCTCGATGAAATCGATGCGATAAACTACAGCCTTCTCGGCTGGTCGTCGTTAGTCGCGCGAGCAACGATGGCCGCACAATCGACGCGTTGTCGTTCGTTTGCGATTCGCTTCAGGCTACCCGTAAGGATGTATATTATTTTATTACTTCCTCGCCGTCATCAGGACGTTTCGTTCGGAGCACGACGACGAGCACACACGCCACCGGGCAAAGCGGGATACGCAAGTTCAAACCGTAAAGGAACGTCGCGAAACGATGTTCGACGGCGTCTCGTTCCTCGGCTGTAGATCCTTGGGCGCTTTGTTTCGGCCCCTGCGCGTTGTGTGTGACAATCGGTCGTCGTCTCCTCTTCGAGCGAGCGCAACGTAAACAGCCAGCATCGTATCTCCGACCGAGACGCGTATATAATGGAAAAATTGACGGCGGGTGACATCCTCGATCGTCGCAACGATGGGTCTTATTTTCTCTTCTCCTCCTCTTTCTTTCGTTAGTAATGGACGTTTTCTTGTTTTTGTTCGAGATCTTTGTTTAGTAATGGACGTTTTTGTGTTATGTTCTTTCGTT
>NC_135147.1:1265000-1297500 GCF_051014445.1 Colletes latitarsis
ATTTAATTTCATTTTTCGAGAGAGCGACCACCAACTAACTCTCTTATATTTGCTTTTTCTCGACAGAGCCACCACCAACTAACTCTCTTATATTTGCTTTTTCTCGACAGAGTCACCACCAACTCTCTCTCGTTTATATTTGCTTTTTCTCGACAGAGAAACCACCAACTCTCTCGTTTATATTTGCTTTTTCTCGACAGAGTCACCACCAAACTCTCTCGTTTCGTATTTTACTTCACAACAGAACATTATTGTATAATGGTATCCCACAACGACAAAGTACGTAGAGCTGCGCTCATGCTGAACATCTCGGGCACTTATTCACGCTGGGCATCGATCGTGGAAGCACGTATTGCCAGGCCCGAAGACTAAGCATTCATGCTGGACAAAAACGAGAAAGCGCGTATGTGCTGGTCGAGAAAGCACGTATTCGGCGCCGTACTGTTATGTCGAGGTCAGACACCTGTATTTCATTCTTTGCTCACTTTCCAGAGTACGAACCGTAGTTCCATACAATTTTTGCCTTTTAAGCTACGCTCCGTAGAGTGTAGTGCCAGTTTATGGTTTTCACAAAATTTTCAATCGCTCGGACTGAAGAGTTGATGCTCGGATAGTACGAGTATACATATTTTAAACGTATACAAGTCACCAACGTCACTCGAGACGCTTATACCACTTCAAGAGCCATTCGGTCAAAGACACCGACTCGTGGCAATGCAGTGTGGAGAAAGTCTGGAACGAGCACGATACAGAACAGTCAGGATGAAATCCCGAGGAGCGACGACTGCTTCTCAACCGAGGTCGAAGAATAGCCGTACGCTCGACGCTGCCCCGACCGACTCGACCGGACCGTCGCTTCTCTTATAGGTACCGAGGCGCCCGCCGGAACGCCGGCGACGCACGGGCTTACGCACGGCCGCTTATGGGGGGAACCGCGCGACCCAACCGCCCGCCCGAACGGCCTGTTATAACTTAGAGCGAAAACCAACACCTGTAATTTCCTTAATAATTGAGCTAGGGCAAAAAAAAAAAACGCTATCTTGTAGGAAAAAAGCAGGGGAACACGATGCCGTCGTTAAAAATATAGATTGCCGTGCTCGTTTTCGAGAAAAAAATGAAAAAATGGTCAAAATCGTCGCAGGACAAAAACTCGACACGCTATCTTGTAGGCAAAAATTAGACGAATTCAAAACCGTAGTTAAAAATATCGGTCGTCGCGCTAGTTTTCGAGAAAAAAACAAAAACGTTCAAAAAATTCGAGATAAAAAAAAAAAAACCAGCCTACCAGATAGAAAAAATTACACTGAACAAATATCATATAGGTCAAAATATGTGTTAGCGTACTAGTTTTCGAGATATAGACGAAAAACCGTCGCCGCCGATCGGTACGTCGGTCGATGCGAAAGCACCGCGCGACCGAGCGCCCGCCTAAAAGACCAGTTCGAACATACCGAAAAATCAAGAAACCGTAACTTCCTTAATAATTGAGCTAGGACAAAAAATCGACACGCTATCTTGCAGGAAAAAATCCGGGGAACACGATGGCGTCGTCAAAAGTGCAGGTCGTCGAGCTCGTTTTCGAGAAAAAAAAAAAAAAATTCTCAAAATTCGACAAAAAAATAAAACGATAAGTGGACCGTGTAGAGAATCTAAAACTGCATAAGAATCGTATAGACGAAAATTGGCGTTCACGTGCTCGTTTTTGTGGAAAAAATTAAAAAAGCTCTCAAACTTCGAGGTAAAAAAAACAAAAACCATCCACCAGGTAGCCAACGGAAAACGGTACAAGTATCGTACGGGCGAAAACGAGCGTTACCGTGCTCGTTTTCGAGTTATTGACGAAAAACAGCCTGGAGCGATCGGTCCGGCGGTCGACGCGCGAAACTTTCTAAGTCCGCTCTGCTCCGAAACACCGCTCCGGCGTCAAAAATCGTCGTAGGACAAAAAATCGACACGCTATCTTGCAGGAAAAAATCCGGGGAACACGATGGCGTCGTCAAAAGTGCAGGTCGTCGAGCTCGTTTTCGAGAAAAAAAAAAAAAAATTCTCAAAATTCGACAAAAAAATAAAACGATCACTGGACCGTGTAGAGAATCTAAAACTGCATAAGAATCGTATAGACGAAAATTGGCGTTCACGCGCTCGTTTTTGAGAAAAAAGTTAAAAAAGCTCTCAAAATTCGAGATAAAAAAAAAAAAAACCATCTACCAGGTAGCCAACGGTAAACGGTACAAGTATCGTACGGGCGAAAACGAGCGTTACCGTGCTCGTTTTCGAGTTATTGGCGAGAAACAGCCTGGAGCGATCGGTCCGGCGGTCGACGCGCGAAAGTTTCTAAGTCAGCTCTGCTCCGAATCATCGCTCCGGCGTCAAAAATCGTCGTAGGACAAAAAATCGCCACCCTATCTTGCAGAAAAAAAACCGGGGAACACGATGGCGTCGTCAAAAGTGCAGGTCGTCGAGCTCGTTTTCGAGAAAAAAAAAAAAAAATTCTCAAAATTCGACAAAAAAATAAAACGATCAGTGGACCGTGTAGAGAATCTAAAACTGCATAAGAATCGTATAGACGAAAATTGGCGTTCACGTGCTCGTTTTTGTGGAAAAAATTAAAAAAGCTCTCAAACTTCGAGGTAAAAAAAACAAAAACCATCCACCAGGTAGCCAACGGAAAACGGTACAAGTATCGTACGGGCGAAAACGAGCGTTACCGTGCTCGTTTTCGAGTTATTGACGAAAAACAGCCTGGAGCGATCGGTCCGGCGGTCGACGCGCGAAAGTTTCTAAGTCCGCTCTGCCCCGAAACACCGCTCCGGCGTCAAAAATCGTCGTAGGACAAAAAATCGACACGCTATCTTGCAGGAAAAAATCCGGGGAACACGATGGCGTCGTCAAAAGTGCAGGTCGTCGAGCTCGTTTTCGAGAAAAAAAAAAAACAATTCTCAAAATTCGACAAAAAAATAAAACGATCACTGGACCGTGTAGAGAATCTAAAACTGCATAAGAATCGTATAGACGAAAATTGGCGTTCACGTGCTCGTTTTTGCGGGAAAAATTAAAAAAGCTCTCAAAGTTCGAGATAAAAAAAAAAAAAACCGTCCACCAGGTAGCCAACGGTAAACGGTACAAGTATCGTACGGGCGAAAACGAGCGTTACCGTGCTCGTTTTCGAGTTATTGACGAAAAACAGCCTGGAGCGATCGGTCCGGCGGTCGACGCGCGAAAGTTTCTAAGTCCGCTCTGCTCCGAATCATCGCTCCGGCGTCAAAAATCGTCGTAGGACAAAAAATCGCCACCCTATCTTGCAGGAAAAAATCCGGGGAACACGATGGCGTCGTCAAAAGTGCAGGTCGTCGAGCTCGTTTTCGAGAAAAAAAAAAAAAAATTCTCAAAATTCGACAAAAAAATAAAACGATCAGTGGACCGTGTAGAGAATCTAAAACTGCATAAGAATCGTATAGACGAAAATTGGCGTTCACGTGCTCGTTTTTGTGGAAAAAATTAAAAAAGCTCTCAAACTTCGAGGTAAAAAAAACAAAAACCATCCACCAGGTAGCCAACGGAAAACGGTACAAGTATCGTACGGGCGAAAACGAGCGTTACCGTGCTCGTTTTCGAGTTATTGACGAAAAACAGCCTGGAGCGATCGGTCCGGCGGTCGACGCGCGAAACTTTCTAAGTCCGCTCTGCTCCGAAACACCGCTCCGGCGTCAAAAATCGTCGTAGGACAAAAAATCGACACGCTATCTTGCAGGAAAAAATCCGGGGAACACGATGGCGTCGTCAAAAGTGCAGGTCGTCGAGCTCGTTTTCGAGAAAAAAAAAAAAAAATTCTCAAAATTCGACAAAAAAATAAAACGATAAGTGGACCGTGTAGAGAATCTAAAACTGCATAAGAATCGTATAGACGAAAATTGGCGTTCACGTGCTCGTTTTTGTGGAAAAAATTAAAAAAGCTCTCAAACTTCGAGGTAAAAAAAACAAAAACCATCCACCAGGTAGCCAACGGAAAACGGTACAAGTATCGTACGGGCGAAAACGAGCGTTACCGTGCTCGTTTTCGAGTTATTGACGAAAAACAGCCTGGAGCGATCGGTCCGGCGGTCGACGCGCGAAACTTTCTAAGTCCGCTCTGCTCCGAAACACCGCTCCGGCGTCAAAAATCGTCGTAGGACAAAAAATCGACACGCTATCTTGCAGGAAAAAATCCGGGGAACACGATGGCGTCGTCAAAAGTGCAGGTCGTCGAGCTCGTTTTCGAGAAAAAAAAAAAAAAATTCTCAAAATTCGACAAAAAAATAAAACGATCACTGGACCGTGTAGAGAATCTAAAACTGCATAAGAATCGTATAGACGAAAATTGGCGTTCACGCGCTCGTTTTTGAGAAAAAAGTTAAAAAAGCTCTCAAAATTCGAGATAAAAAAAAAAAAAACCATCTACCAGGTAGCCAACGGTAAACGGTACAAGTATCGTACGGGCGAAAACGAGCGTTACCGTGCTCGTTTTCGAGTTATTGGCGAGAAACAGCCTGGAGCGATCGGTCCGGCGGTCGACGCGCGAAAGTTTCTAAGTCAGCTCTGCTCCGAATCATCGCTCCGGCGTCAAAAATCGTCGTAGGACAAAAAATCGCCACCCTATCTTGCAGAAAAAAATCCGGGGAACACGATGGCGTCGTCAAAAGTGCAGGTCGTCGAGCTCGTTTTCGAGAAAAAAAAAAAAAAATTCTCAAAATTCGACAAAAAAATAAAACGATCAGTGGACCGTGTAGAGAATCTAAAACTGCATAAGAATCGTATAGACGAAAATTGGCGTTCACGTGCTCGTTTTTGTGGAAAAAATTAAAAAAGCTCTCAAACTTCGAGGTAAAAAAAACAAAAACCATCCACCAGGTAGCCAACGGAAAACGGTACAAGTATCGTACGGGCGAAAACGAGCGTTACCGTGCTCGTTTTCGAGTTATTGACGAAAAACAGCCTGGAGCGATCGGTCCGGCGGTCGACGCGCGAAAGTTTCTAAGTCCGCTCTGCCCCGAAACACCGCTCCGGCGTCAAAAATCGTCGTAGGACAAAAAATCGACACGCTATCTTGCAGGAAAAAATCCGGGGAACACGATGGCGTCGTCAAAAGTGCAGGTCGTCGAGCTCGTTTTCGAGAAAAAAAAAAAAAAATTCTCAAAATTCGACAAAAAAATAAAACGATAAGTGGACCGTGTAGAGAATCTAAAACTGCATAAGAATCGTATAGACGAAAATTGGCGTTCACGTGCTCGTTTTTGTGGAAAAAATTAAAAAAGCTCTCAAACTTCGAGGTAAAAAAAACAAAAACCATCCACCAGGTAGCCAACGGAAAACGGTACAAGTATCGTACGGGCGAAAACGAGCGTTACCGTGCTCGTTTTCGAGTTATTGACGAAAAACAGCCTGGAGCGATCGGTCCGGCGGTCGACGCGCGAAACTTTCTAAGTCCGCTCTGCTCCGAAACACCGCTCCGGCGTCAAAAATCGTCGTAGGACAAAAAATCGACACGCTATCTTGCAGGAAAAAATCCGGGGAACACGATGGCGTCGTCAAAAGTGCAGGTCGTCGAGCTCGTTTTCGAGAAAAAAAAAAAAAAATTCTCAAAATTCGACAAAAAATAAAACGATCAGTGGACCGTGTAGAGAATCTAAAACTGCATAAGAATCGTATAGACGAAAATTGGCGTTCACGCGCTCGTTTTTGAGAAAAAAGTTAAAAAAGCTCTCAAAATTCGAGATAAAAAAAAAAAAAACCATCTACCAGGTAGCCAACGGTAAACGGTACAAGTATCGTACGGGCGAAAACGAGCGTTACCGTGCTCGTTTTCGAGTTATTGGCGAAAAACAGCCTGGAGCGATCGGTCCGGCGGTCGACGCGCGAAAGTTTCTAAGTCCGCTCTGCTCCGAATCATCGCTCCGGCGTCAAAAATCGTCGTAGGACAAAAAATCGCCACCCTATCTTGCAGGAAAAAATCCGGGGAACACGATGGCGTCGTCAAAAGTGCAGGTCGTCGAGCTCGTTTTCGAGAAAAAAAAAAAAAAATTCTCAAAATTCGACAAAAAAATAAAACGATCAGTGGACCGTGTAGAGAATCTAAAACTGCATAAGAATCGTATAGACGAAAATTGGCGTTCACGTGCTCGTTTTTGTGGAAAAAATTAAAAAAGCTCTCAAACTTCGAGGTAAAAAAAACAAAAACCATCCACCAGGTAGCCAACGGAAAACGGTACAAGTATCGTACGGGCGAAAACGAGCGTTACCGTGCTCGTTTTCGAGTTATTGACGAAAAACAGCCTGGAGCGATCGGTCCGGCGGTCGACGCGCGAAACTTTCTAAGTCCGCTCTGCTCCGAAACACCGCTCCGGCGTCAAAAATCGTCGTAGGACAAAAAATCGACACGCTATCTTGCAGGAAAAAATCCGGGGAACACGATGGCGTCGTCAAAAGTGCAGGTCGTCGAGCTCGTTTTCGAGAAAAAAAAAAAAAAATTCTCAAAATTCGACAAAAAAATAAAACGATCACTGGACCGTGTAGAGAATCTAAAACTGCATAAGAATCGTATAGACGAAAATTGGCGTTCACGCGCTCGTTTTTGAGAAAAAAGTTAAAAAAGCTCTCAAAATTCGAGATAAAAAAAAAAAAAACCATCTACCAGGTAGCCAACGGTAAACGGTACAAGTATCGTACGGGCGAAAACGAGCGTTACCGTGCTCGTTTTCGAGTTATTGGCGAGAAACAGCCTGGAGCGATCGGTCCGGCGGTCGACGCGCGAAAGTTTCTAAGTCAGCTCTGCTCCGAATCATCGCTCCGGCGTCAAAAATCGTCGTAGGACAAAAAATCGCCACCCTATCTTGCAGAAAAAAATCCGGGGAACACGATGGCGTCGTCAAAAGTGCAGGTCGTCGAGCTCGTTTTCGAGAAAAAAAAAAAAAAATTCTCAAAATTCGACAAAAAAATAAAACGATCAGTGGACCGTGTAGAGAATCTAAAACTGCATAAGAATCGTATAGACGAAAATTGGCGTTCACGTGCTCGTTTTTGTGGAAAAAATTAAAAAAGCTCTCAAACTTCGAGGTAAAAAAAACAAAAACCATCCACCAGGTAGCCAACGGAAAACGGTACAAGTATCGTACGGGCGAAAACGAGCGTTACCGTGCTCGTTTTCGAGTTATTGACGAAAAACAGCCTGGAGCGATCGGTCCGGCGGTCGACGCGCGAAAGTTTCTAAGTCCGCTCTGCCCCGAAACACCGCTCCGGCGTCAAAAATCGTCGTAGGACAAAAAATCGACACGCTATCTTGCAGGAAAAAATCCGGGGAACACGATGGCGTCGTCAAAAGTGCAGGTCGTCGAGCTCGTTTTCGAGAAAAAAAAAAAACAATTCTCAAAATTCGACAAAAAAATAAAACGATCACTGGACCGTGTAGAGAATCTAAAACTGCATAAGAATCGTATAGACGAAAATTGGCGTTCACGTGCTCGTTTTTGCGGGAAAAATTAAAAAAGCTCTCAAAGTTCGAGATAAAAAAAAAAAAAACCGTCCACCAGGTAGCCAACGGTAAACGGTACAAGTATCGTACGGGCGAAAACGAGCGTTACCGTGCTCGTTTTCGAGTTATTGACGAAAAACAGCCTGGAGCGATCGGTCCGGCGGTCGACGCGCGAAACTTTCTAAGTCCGCTCTGCTCCGAATCATCGCTCCGGCGTCAAAAATCGTCGTAGGACAAAAAATCGCCACCCTATCTTGCAGGAAAAAATCCGGGGAACACGATGGCGTCGTCAAAAGTGCAGGTCGTCGAGCTCGTTTTCGAGAAAAAAAAAAAAAAATTCTCAAAATTCGACAAAAAAATAAAACGATCAGTGGACCGTGTAGAGAATCTAAAACTGCATAAGAATCGTATAGACGAAAATTGGCGTTCACGTGCTCGTTTTTGTGGAAAAAATTAAAAAAGCTCTCAAACTTCGAGGTAAAAAAAACAAAAACCATCCACCAGGTAGCCAACGGAAAACGGTACAAGTATCGTACGGGCGAAAACGAGCGTTACCGTGCTCGTTTTCGAGTTATTGACGAAAAACAGCCTGGAGCGATCGGTCCGGCGGTCGACGCGCGAAAGTTTCTAAGTCCGCTCTGCTCCGAAACACCGCTCCGGCGTCAAAAATCGTCGTAGGACAAAAAATCGACACGCTATCTTGCAGGAAAAAATCCGGGGAACACGATGGCGTCGTCAGAAGTGCAGGTCGTCGAGCTCGTTTTCGAGAAAAAAAAAAAACAATTCTCAAAATTCGACAAAAAAATAAAACGATCACTGGACCGTGTAGAGAATCTAAAACTGCATAAGAATCGTATAGACGAAAATTGGCGTTCACGTGCTCGTTTTTGCGGGAAAAATTAAAAAAGCTCTCAAAGTTCGAGATAAAAAAAAAAAAAACCGTCCACCAGGTAGCCAACGGTAAACGGTACAAGTATCGTACGGGCGAAAACGAGCGTTACCGTGCTCGTTTTCGAGTTATTGGCGAAAAACAGCCTGGAGCGATCGGTCCGGCGGTCGACGCGCGAAAGTTTCTAAGTCCGCTCTGCTCCGAAACACCGCTCCGGCGTCAAAAATCGTCGTAGGACAAAAAATCGACACGCTATCTTGCAGGAAAAAATCCGGGGAACACGATGGCGTCGTCAAAAGTGCAGGTCGTCGAGCTCGTTTTCGAGAAAAAAAAAAAAAAATTCTCAAAATTCGACAAAAAAATAAAACGATCAGTGGACCGTGTAGAGAATCTAAAACTGCATAAGAATCGTATAGACGAAAATTGGCGTTCACGTGCTCGTTTTTGTGGAAAAAATTAAAAAAGCTCTCAAACTTCGAGGTAAAAAAAACAAAAACCATCCACCAGGTAGCCAACGGAAAACGGTACAAGTATCGTACGGGCGAAAACGAGCGTTACCGTGCTCGTTTTCGAGTTATTGACGAAAAACAGCCTGGAGCGATCGGTCCGGCGGTCGACGCGCGAAAGTTTCTAAGTCCGCTCTGCTCCGAATCATCGCTCCGGCGTCAAAAATCGTCGTAGGACAAAAAATCGCCACCCTATCTTGCAGGAAAAAATCCGGGGAACACGATGGCGTCGTCAAAAGTGCAGGTCGTCGAGCTCGTTTTCGAGAAAAAAAAAAAAAAATTCTCAAAATTCGACAAAAAAATAAAACGATCAGTGGACCGTGTAGAGAATCTAAAACTGCATAAGAATCGTATAGACGAAAATTGGCGTTCACGTGCTCGTTTTTGTGGAAAAAATTAAAAAAGCTCTCAAACTTCGAGGTAAAAAAAACAAAAACCATCCACCAGGTAGCCAACGGAAAACGGTACAAGTATCGTACGGGCGAAAACGAGCGTTACCGTGCTCGTTTTCGAGTTATTGACGAAAAACAGCCTGGAGCGATCGGTCCGGCGGTCGACGCGCGAAAGTTTCTAAGTCCGCTCTGCTCCGAAACACCGCTCCGGCGTCAAAAATCGTCGTAGGACAAAAAATCGACACGCTATCTTGCAGGAAAAAATCCGGGGAACACGATGGCGTCGTCAAAAGTGCAGGTCGTCGAGCTCGTTTTCGAGAAAAAAAAAAAACAATTCTCAAAATTCGACAAAAAAATAAAACGATCACTGGACCGTGTAGAGAATCTAAAACTGCATAAGAATCGTATAGACGAAAATTGGCGTTCACGTGCTCGTTTTTGCGGGAAAAATTAAAAAAGCTCTCAAAGTTCGAGATAAAAAAAAAAAAAACCGTCCACCAGGTAGCCAACGGTAAACGGTACAAGTATCGTACGGGCGAAAACGAGCGTTACCGTGCTCGTTTTCGAGTTATTGGCGAAAAACAGCCTGGAGCGATCGGTCCGGCGGTCGACGCGCGAAAGTTTCTAAGTCCGCTCTGCTCCGAATCATCGCTCCGGCGTCAAAAATCGTCGTAGGACAGAAAATCGCCACCCTATCTTGCAGGAAAAAATCCGGGGAACACGATGGCGTTGTCAAAAGTGCAGGTCGTCGAGCTCGTTTTCGAGAAAAAAAAAAAAAAATTCTCAAAATTCGACAAAAAAATAAAACGATAAGTGGACCCTGTAGAGAATCTAAAACTGCATAAGAATCGTATAGACGAAAATTGGCGTTCACGTGCTCGTTTTTGTGGAAAAAATTAAAAAAGCTCTCAAACTTCGAGGTAAAAAAAACAAAAACCATCCACCAGGTAGCCAACGGAAAACGGTACAAGTATCGTACGGGCGAAAACGAGCGTTACCGTGCTCGTTTTCGAGTTATTGACGAAAAACAGCCTGGAGCGATCGGTCCGGCGGTCGACGCGCGAAACTTTCTAAGTCCGCTCTGCTCCGAAACACCGCTCCGGCGTCAAAAATCGTCGTAGGACAAAAAATCGACACGCTATCTTGCAGGAAAAAATCCGGGGAACACGATGGCGTCGTCAAAAGTGCAGGTCGTCGAGCTCGTTTTCGAGAAAAAAAAAAAACAATTCTCAAAATTCGACAAAAAAATAAAACGATCACTGGACCGTGTAGAGAATCTAAAACTGCATAAGAATCGTATAGACGAAAATTGGCGTTCACGTGCTCGTTTTTGCGGGAAAAATTAAAAAAGCTCTCAAAGTTCGAGATAAAAAAAAAAAAAACCGTCCACCAGGTAGCCAACGGTAAACGGTACAAGTATCGTACGGGCGAAAACGAGCGTTACCGTGCTCGTTTTCGAGTTATTGACGAAAAACAGCCTGGAGCGATCGGTCCGGCGGTCGACGCGCGAAACTTTCTAAGTCCGCTCTGCTCCGAATCATCGCTCCGGCGTCAAAAATCGTCGTAGGACAAAAAATCGCCACCCTATCTTGCAGGAAAAAATCCGGGGAACACGATGGCGTCGTCAAAAGTGCAGGTCGTCGAGCTCGTTTTCGAGAAAAAAAAAAAAAAATTCTCAAAATTCGACAAAAAAATAAAACGATCAGTGGACCGTGTAGAGAATCTAAAACTGCATAAGAATCGTATAGACGAAAATTGGCGTTCACGTGCTCGTTTTTGTGGAAAAAATTAAAAAAGCTCTCAAACTTCGAGGTAAAAAAAACAAAAACCATCCACCAGGTAGCCAACGGAAAACGGTACAAGTATCGTACGGGCGAAAACGAGCGTTACCGTGCTCGTTTTCGAGTTATTGACGAAAAACAGCCTGGAGCGATCGGTCCGGCGGTCGACGCGCGAAAGTTTCTAAGTCCGCTCTGCTCCGAAACACCGCTCCGGCGTCAAAAATCGTCGTAGGACAAAAAATCGACACGCTATCTTGCAGGAAAAAATCCGGGGAACACGATGGCGTCGTCAGAAGTGCAGGTCGTCGAGCTCGTTTTCGAGAAAAAAAAAAAACAATTCTCAAAATTCGACAAAAAAATAAAACGATCAGTGGACCGTGTAGAGAATATAAAACTGCATAAGAATCGTATAGACGAAAATTGGCGTTCACGTGCTCGTTTTTGAGAAAAAAGTTAAAAAAGCTCTCAAAATTCGAGATAAAAAAAAAACAAACCATCTGCCAGGTAGCCAACGGTAAACGGTACAAGTATCGTACGGGCGAAAACGAGCGTTACCGTGCTCGTTTTCGAGTTATTGACGAAAAACAGCCTGGAGCGATCGGTCCGGCGGTCGACGCGCGAAAGTTTCTAAGTCCGCTCTGCTCCGAATCATCGCTCCGGCGTCAAAAATCGTCGTAGGACAAAAAATCGCCACCCTATCTTGCAGGAAAAAATCCGGGGAACACGATGGCGTCGTCAAAAGTGCAGGTCGTCGAGCTCGTTTTCGAGAAAAAAAAAAAAAAATTCTCAAAATTCGACAAAAAAATAAAACGATCAGTGGACCGTGTAGAGAATCTAAAACTGCATAAGAATCGTATAGACGAAAATTGGCGTTCACGTGCTCGTTTTTGTGGAAAAAATTAAAAAAGCTCTCAAACTTCGAGGTAAAAAAAACAAAAACCATCCACCAGGTAGCCAACGGAAAACGGTACAAGTATCGTACGGGCGAAAACGAGCGTTACCGTGCTCGTTTTCGAGTTATTGACGAAAAACAGCCTGGAGCGATCGGTCCGGCGGTCGACGCGCGAAAGTTTCTAAGTCCGCTCTGCTCCGAAACACCGCTCCGGCGTCAAAAATCGTCGTAGGACAAAAAATCGACACGCTATCTTGCAGGAAAAAATCCGGGGAACACGATGGCGTCGTCAAAAGTGCAGGTCGTCGAGCTCGTTTTCGAGAAAAAAAAAAAACAATTCTCAAAATTCGACAAAAAAATAAAACGATCACTGGACCGTGTAGAGAATCTAAAACTGCATAAGAATCGTATAGACGAAAATTGGCGTTCACGTGCTCGTTTTTGCGGGAAAAATTAAAAAAGCTCTCAAAGTTCGAGATAAAAAAAAAAAAAACCGTCCACCAGGTAGCCAACGGTAAACGGTACAAGTATCGTACGGGCGAAAACGAGCGTTACCGTGCTCGTTTTCGAGTTATTGGCGAAAAACAGCCTGGAGCGATCGGTCCGGCGGTCGACGCGCGAAAGTTTCTAAGTCCGCTCTGCTCCGAATCATCGCTCCGGCGTCAAAAATCGTCGTAGGACAGAAAATCGCCACCCTATCTTGCAGGAAAAAATCCGGGGAACACGATGGCGTTGTCAAAAGTGCAGGTCGTCGAGCTCGTTTTCGAGAAAAAAAAAAAAAAATTCTCAAAATTCGACAAAAAAATAAAACGATAAGTGGACCCTGTAGAGAATCTAAAACTGCATAAGAATCGTATAGACGAAAATTGGCGTTCACGTGCTCGTTTTTGTGGAAAAAATTAAAAAAGCTCTCAAACTTCGAGGTAAAAAAAACAAAAACCATCCACCAGGTAGCCAACGGAAAACGGTACAAGTATCGTACGGGCGAAAACGAGCGTTACCGTGCTCGTTTTCGAGTTATTGACGAAAAACAGCCTGGAGCGATCGGTCCGGCGGTCGACGCGCGAAACTTTCTAAGTCCGCTCTGCTCCGAAACACCGCTCCGGCGTCAAAAATCGTCGTAGGACAAAAAATCGACACGCTATCTTGCAGGAAAAAATCCGGGGAACACGATGGCGTCGTCAAAAGTGCAGGTCGTCGAGCTCGTTTTCGAGAAAAAAAAAAAACAATTCTCAAAATTCGACAAAAAAATAAAACGATCACTGGACCGTGTAGAGAATCTAAAACTGCATAAGAATCGTATAGACGAAAATTGGCGTTCACGTGCTCGTTTTTGCGGGAAAAATTAAAAAAGCTCTCAAAGTTCGAGATAAAAAAAAAAAAAACCGTCCACCAGGTAGCCAACGGTAAACGGTACAAGTATCGTACGGGCGAAAACGAGCGTTACCGTGCTCGTTTTCGAGTTATTGACGAAAAACAGCCTGGAGCGATCGGTCCGGCGGTCGACGCGCGAAACTTTCTAAGTCCGCTCTGCTCCGAATCATCGCTCCGGCGTCAAAAATCGTCGTAGGACAAAAAATCGCCACCCTATCTTGCAGGAAAAAATCCGGGGAACACGATGGCGTCGTCAAAAGTGCAGGTCGTCGAGCTCGTTTTCGAGAAAAAAAAAAAAAAATTCTCAAAATTCGACAAAAAAATAAAACGATCAGTGGACCGTGTAGAGAATCTAAAACTGCATAAGAATCGTATAGACGAAAATTGGCGTTCACGTGCTCGTTTTTGTGGAAAAAATTAAAAAAGCTCTCAAACTTCGAGGTAAAAAAAACAAAAACCATCCACCAGGTAGCCAACGGAAAACGGTACAAGTATCGTACGGGCGAAAACGAGCGTTACCGTGCTCGTTTTCGAGTTATTGACGAAAAACAGCCTGGAGCGATCGGTCCGGCGGTCGACGCGCGAAAGTTTCTAAGTCCGCTCTGCTCCGAAACACCGCTCCGGCGTCAAAAATCGTCGTAGGACAAAAAATCGACACGCTATCTTGCAGGAAAAAATCCGGGGAACACGATGGCGTCGTCAGAAGTGCAGGTCGTCGAGCTCGTTTTCGAGAAAAAAAAAAAACAATTCTCAAAATTCGACAAAAAAATAAAACGATCAGTGGACCGTGTAGAGAATATAAAACTGCATAAGAATCGTATAGACGAAAATTGGCGTTCACGTGCTCGTTTTTGAGAAAAAAGTTAAAAAAGCTCTCAAAATTCGAGATAAAAAAAAAACAAACCATCTGCCAGGTAGCCAACGGTAAACGGTACAAGTATCGTACGGGCGAAAACGAGCGTTACCGTGCTCGTTTTCGAGTTATTGACGAAAAACAGCCTGGAGCGATCGGTCCGGCGGTCGACGCGCGAAAGTTTCTAAGTCCGCTCTGCTCCGAAACACCGCTCCGGCGTCAAAAATCGTCGTAGGACAAAAAATCGCCACCCTATCTTGCAGGAAAAAATCCGGGGAACACGATGGCGTCGTCAAAAGTGCAGGTCGTCGAGCTCGTTTTCGAGAAAAAAAAAAAAAAATTCTCAAAATTCGACAAAAAAATAAAACGATCAGTGGACCGTGTAGAGAATCTAAAACTGCATAAGAATCGTATAGACGAAAATTGGCGTTCACGTGCTCGTTTTTGTGGAAAAAATTAAAAAAGCTCTCAAACTTCGAGATAAAAAAAAAAAAAACCATCTACCAGGTAGCCAACGGTAAACGGTACAAGTATCGTACGGGCGAAAACGAGCGTTACCGTGCTCGTTTTCGAGTTATTGACGAAAAACAGCCTGGAGCGATCGGTCCGGCGGTCGACGCGCGAAAGTTTCTAAGTCCGCTCTGCTCCGAAACACCGCTCCGGCGTCAAAAATCGTCGTAGGACAAAAAATAGACACGCTATCTTGCAGGAAAAAATCCGGGGAACACGATGGCGTCGTCAAAAGTGCAGGTCGTCGAGCTCGTTTTCGAGAAAAAAAAAAAAAAATTCTCAAAATTCGACAAAAAAATAAAACGATCAGTGGACCGTGTAGAGAATATAAAACTGCATAAGAATCGTATAGACGAAAATTGGCGTTCACGTGCTCGTTTTTGAGAAAAAAGTTAAAAAAGCTCTCAAAATTCGAGATAAAAAAAAAACAAACCATCTGCCAGGTAGCCAACGGTAAACGGTACAAGTATCGTACGGGCGAAAACGAGCGTTACCGTGCTCGTTTTCGAGTTATTGACGAAAAACAGCCTGGAGCGATCGGTCCGGCGGTCGACGCGCGAAAGTTTCTAAGTCCGCTCTGCTCCGAATCATCGCTCCGGCGTCAAAAATCGTCGTAGGACAAAAAATCGCAACCCTATCTTGCAGGAAAAAATCCGGGGAACACGATGGCGTCGTCAAAAGTGCAGGTCGTCGAGCTCGTTTTCGAGAAAAAAAAAAAAAAATTCTCAAAATTCGACAAAAAAATAAAACGATCAGTGGACCGTGTAGAGAATCTAAAACTGCATAAGAATCGTATAGACGAAAATTGGCGTTCACGTGCTCGTTTTTGTGGAAAAAATTAAAAAAGCTCTCAAACTTCGAGGTAAAAAAAACAAAAACCATCCACCAGGTAGCCAACGGAAAACGGTACAAGTATCGTACGGGCGAAAACGAGCGTTACCGTGCTCGTTTTCGAGTTATTGACGAAAAACAGCCTGGAGCGATCGGTCCGGCGGTCGACGCGCGAAAGTTTCTAAGTCCGCTCTGCTCTCCCTCAGGGGCTGCCAGCCTTTCAGCTGCAGTACGGGCTTAACGAACCCGGGGTACCCGAGTCATACACACACCGTAAGCCTCCTGTTGGTCGTCACAACGACCCATTCACAATTCCCTATTGGTTTTGTGAATGGTACGTGACGGCAGGAGGAACGGGGGTCTTGGCTTAACCGCCTGGGCCACGAGTATGGCGACTCTATAAAATCGCCCTCCAATCCTAAGCTATGGTGCGCGGCGATGGGATGCATGGTTGGGGGAGAAGGCCCAATCCCAAGCGACCACCTCCGGGGAACCTGCCGAACCCCCGGAGTATTAGGCTTACCCGGGTAAGGCGGCTCTGCCCGGGTGGACCTTTATTTCCGACCATCTCGTGGGATTCTTATGGACTCAGAAAATAAAATGGGGATGGGGCGGGTTTTGTCGGTTGGGGAGGACGGAGACGGGGTTGGGGTTAGGGTGGCGGCGCTCGCGCCCCACTCAGCGCCAGGTCCGGCTTCGTGGAGGGTGGAGGAGGACGACGAGACGGCGTCGGTCTCGTCCTTCTCCTCCAGCACGAGCCACATAGGCTCTAAGAGGAAGAGGACGGGGCAGGCCGTCGTCGAGGTGGGCGGGGCGATGAGCCCGTCGGTGAGGCTGAGTTGCCTCAGGGACGAGGTGACCGAGGAGATATCGGAGAGGATCTCCTCGTCCCTGAGGCGGATGGAGAAAGTCGCCGCTGCCTGCGCCTTTAAGGGGCAGAAAAGCGGTGGCGCGGAGGCCCTGAAGGCCGCGGCGGCGGAAATGAGGGAGGCGGCGCGGGAGCTCAGAGGGCGGAACGCCCGTCTGCAGCTCCTGTTGGAGGAGGAGCGACAGGGGAGGAGGAGGGCAGAGGCGCTGTGGAACAGCGCGGCTCTCCCTCCCATCCTCCCTCCTCCTCCACCGCCGCGTCCCTCGGCGGAGGTAAATAAGCGGAGTGCGGCGGCAGTGGTGCGGGGCACCGCGGGCCCCTCCACCCGCACTCCGCCCGTGAAGAAGTCCCCGTCCTCCTCAGAAGACGATCTTCTGAGGAGGATTGGGGACATGATTGATGGCAAGCTGGCCGCCTTCCGGGAGGAGCTCCTCGCCGGAAGAGCGGTCAGCAGGAAGGCGGTGCCTCCCCGACCTGTTCCGGTACAGTCGGGGAAGGCAAAGAAGGGCGGAGTGAAGGCTCCGCCCAGCGTTGCGGCACCAGGGCCCCGGGTCGCGACCCCCAAGGGGGGTGGTGTACCCGTGGTCGCGGTGGTCGCGTCCTCCACGGCACCCTCCCAAGGGGGGGTGGCGTGGAGTGAGGTGGTGGGGCGGAAGGCGAAGCGGGCGGCGAGGAAGGCCTTGCAACCGCAGCCTCCGCCTCCGCCGCCGGCGGCCAAGGTAAAGGCCGCGAAGGTCGGGAAGGCACGACCAGGTCGTCCCCCAAAAACGGCAGCGGTGACGCTGACCGTTGCGCAGGGGGGCGACCTGACCCTCGCGGAGGCGATGCGGCTCGCCAGGGAGAATATCTCCCTGGAAGAGCTGGGCATCGCCTCCGTGAGGGCGAAGAGGGCCGTGACCGGGGGTCTCTTGCTGGAGATCCCCGGTGCAGAAGGCGGCGCGAAGGCGGATCTTCTCGCCCAGAGGCTCCGGGAGCAGCTGGGCGAGCGAGGTGTCCGGGTCGCCCGGCCCACGAAGCGCACGGAGATGCGCGTTTGTGGGCTGGACGACTCGGTCAGCGCACAGGATGTGTCCCGTGCCCTTGCGAGGGCGGGGGACTGTCCTGTGGAGGACCTGCGGATCGGAGAGATCCGCAGGTCGCCCTCCGGCCTCGGGTCGGTGTGGGCCCGGTGCCCCCTCTCCGCCGCCCGTAAGGTGGCGGAATCCGGGAGGGTGTTGGTGGGGTGGGTTTCGGCGCGAGTGGAAATCCTCGCGCCGCGCCCGCTCCAGTGTCACCGCTGCCTCGAATTGGGGCACGTGAGGCAGTGGTGCACCTCGCCGGTGGACCGCAGCGGTCAGTGTTACCGCTGCGGTGCCAAAGAGCACCGTGCGAGCCAGTGCTCGGCGGCCCCCCACTGCCCGCTGTGTGCGGACATGGGGAGGCCAGCCGATCACAGGGTGGGGAGCAAGAAGTGCTCCCCCCCCTCCCGGAAGGAGAGGAAGAGGCGGGCTGCACCGGCTCCGGTGCCGAGGGCGGTGGCATCGTCCTCCATGGAGGTGGACGGTGCTACGGGGACGGACGGCCGGGAGGAGGCTGGCGCGGCCATTAATTAATGCCGCCCCGCCTCCTCCTCCAGGCCAACCTCAACCACTGCCGCGCGGCACAGGACTTGATGTCCCAAGTCCTCGCGGAGTGGGGGGTTGGCCTGGCGGTCGCCGCCGAGCCGTACCGCGTCCCTGATCACCCTCATTGGGTGGGCGACGCGGACGGCTTGGTGGCGACGGTATGGGGAGGGGGCGACGGGTCCCCACCGTTCTCCTTGTTGGAGCGCGGTCGGGGATTCGTCGCCGTGGACTGGGGGGGAGTCGCTGTGGTGGGGTGCTACATTTCGCCCCGTAGCGGTCACGCTGCGTTCGAGCTGTACTTGGCCGAGGTCGCGGCATGCGTGCAGCGCTACGCGGCCCGGCCGGTGCTGGTCCTGGGGGATTTTAATGCCAAGTCGGTGGCTTGGGGATCCCCCAGGACCTCCGTTCGCGGCGGGATCCTGGGCGATTGGGCGGCGGGGCTCGACCTCCGGGTATTGAACCGGGGGTCGGAGCACACATGCGTGCGGCGATATGGGGGGTCCATCGTGGATGTTGGATTCGCGACCCCCAACGCCGTGCGCATGGTGTCGGGTTGGCACGTGGTCGCGGGGGCAGAGACACTCTCCGATCACCGGTACATCCGGATGGAGGTCTCTGCCGCCGCGAGTGCATCCCGACACGGCCGCCTGCGTGGCACCCCACCACGCCGCTGGGCGCTTCGGCGCCTGGACAAGGACGCCCTGATGGCAGCTGCCCTCGCTGCAACTTGGCCGCAGGGAGCGGCCGAGTTGCCGAGCATAGAGGAGGAGGTCGCCCGGCTCGGAGCATTGGTCGCGGGTATTTGCGACGCGGCGATGCCTCGGGTCGGGCGGGCTTCTCCTCGCCGGGCGGTGTACTGGTGGTCGGACGCGATCGCGGAGTTGCGAGTCGCGACTGTCCGCGCCCGACGCCAGTACACCCGCGCGCGCCGTCGTCAACGTACAGGCGACGGCGTGGCGCGAGCGAGGGCAGCTGATGACCTGTATGGAGCATACCGCGTGGCGCGGGTTGCTCTGCAGGTCGCCATCAAACGGGCCAAGACCCAGGCATGGAAGGAGCTCCTCCAGACCCTTGATGACGATCCATGGGGGCGCCCATATAAGGTGGTGCTGAATAAGCTCCGCCCGTGGGCGCCCCCCGTCACCGAGGGTCTTGACCCCCGGCTGCTGGAGGACGTGGTCAATACACTCTTCCCAATTGGGGAGAGGGGACCGCGTCCTCCGGCGGCGGCGGCTGTCCCAGTGGAGTGGACGGCCGAGCTGGGGGTCACGCAGGAGGAGCTGGCAGCGGCCATCAGACGGCTCGGGGTTCGTAACACGGCCCCGGGTCCGGATGGTGTGCCCGGCCGGGTTTGGGTCTTGACCCAGGGCGTCCTTGGGGCCGACCTCAGGCGGTTGTTCGACCGCTGCCTGAGGGACGGGCGATTCCCCCCCAGTTGGAAGGTGGCGAGGATGGTCCTCCTCCGGAAGGAGGGTCGGCCCGCGGAGTCTCCCTCCGCATACCGGCCCATTTGTCTCCTCGACGAGGTGGGCAAGCTCTTCGAGCGTGTGATTGCTGCCCGCCTCGTCGAGCACCTGTCGCGGGGTGATCCCGGTCTGGCCGACTGCCAGTTCGGTTTCCGGGGGGGCCGATCGACTATCGACGCGATAGGTCGTGTGAGGGCCCTCTCGGAGGCGGCCGTCTCCCGGGGAGGGGTGGCATTGGCAATATCCTTGGATATTGCCAATGCCTTTAACACCCTCCCCTGGGAAGAGATAAGGAGGGGGCTCGAATATCATCGAGTCCCCCCTTGTCTCAGGGCGGTCGTCGGGGATTATCTCCGCGGCAGGTGGATCGAGTATCCGGGCCGGGATGGTGATATGCGGAGGGAGGTGTACTGCGGTGTTCCGCAGGGGTCGGTCCTCGGGCCACTCCTGTGGAACATCGCGTACGACTCGGTGTTGCGGGCCGGCCTCCCCGACGGCGTCAGCACGGTGTGTTATGCGGATGACACACTGGTGCTGGCCGTCGGGGCGCACTGGGGGAGGGCCATGCGTCGCGCGGAGGAGGGGTCGCAACGCGTCGTCGACCGGATCAGGGGGATGGGGATGACGGTGGCGGTCCATAAGACCGAGGTGATTGCGTTTCATTCACCTCGGCAGGATCCGCCACCCCCTCTGATTCGGGTGGGTGGGGCTGACATCGAGGTGAAGCCCCAGATCAGGTATCTGGGGCTGATCCTCGATAGCCACTGGCGTTTCGAGAAGCATTTCCGCTGCCTGGTCCCCCGGTTGGAAAGGATGGTTGCGGCTCTGGGCCGGATCCTGCCCAACCTGGGGGGCCCGGCGGGCCGAGTTCGTCGCCTCTATGTGGCAATGGTCCAGTCGGTGGCCCTACACGGGGCCCCCGTCTGGGCGGACGACCTGGCTGCCTCCCGGCGCAGCATGACTATGCTGCGTCGGGTGCAGAGGCGCATGGCGCTCAGGGTCGTCCGCGGGTATCGGACCATGTCACATGAGGCGGCGACGGTTCTAGCGGGGATGCCGCCCATGGACCTGCTCGCGCGGTCGCACGCGGTGATGTACCGGCACCGCGTCGACCGTCGCGCGGGGGTGGGGGCGGTCCCGGGCGGGCAGGAACCTGCTTGGGGCGATTTGAAGCGCCAGGCCCGGCAGTCCGTGTTGCTCGCGTGGCAGGAGCGGCTGGCTCTGCCAACCGCGGGGCACCGGACTGTCGGGGCTGTTCGGCCGCTCCTGAAGGAGTGGCTGGACAGAGGCCATGGCAGCCTCACCTACCGGCTGGCACAGGTATTTTCCGGGCATGGCAGCTTCGGAAGATACCTGTGCCGGATAGGGAAGGAGCCGACGGCGCGTTGCTGCCACTGCGACGCTGAGCAGGACACGGCGGATCATACCCTGGAGGTATGCCCCGCGTGGGAGGGGGAGCGCCGTGTCCTGGTCGGCGTTGTCGGGCGGGATGTCTCGCTGCCGGGCGTGGTGCGCGCCATGCTCGGCAGCGAGGAGAAGTGGAGGGCCGTGGCCTCCTTCTGCGAGAACGTAATGTTGCAGAAGGAGGCCGCGGGGAGGGAGCGCGAGCTTCAGCGGCGCGCTGAAGCTCGCGCTCGTGCGGTGGCCCGAGGTCGTCGCCCGGTCGCGAGGCGTCGCGGGCGGCCGCCTCGGCGTGGCGGATGACCTAGGCTGGGAGGGGGGTCCTGAGGGGACCCTCCTCCCGCCAGGCGGCGCCGGGTCGGACCGGTTGGGGGTAGGAGTGCCTCCCCCTACCGGTCCAACGCAAGGGGAGGCACCCTCGGCGGTCTGGTGCGGCCATGAACGCCCGGCCGCCGAGGGGTGGAAACGGGGTCGCGGGCGGTTGCGAGTTGGGGCTCGCAGCCGCCACTAAACGCGGCCCGGGACGGATAGCGGCGGGATGGAGTGGCCCCGTCCCGCCGCTATGAGGCTGTGTGTCTACTGGGGGGACCGATTGTCCCCCCGGGGGATGGGCGCGAAAGCGCGGGCACGGGGAGGATACCGGAAGAATGCTTCGAGCGATTCCCGGTATCCTCCCAAAGCGTGCCGAAGGGTCACCGTGGGGTTTTTAGTGGGTAGGTCCCGCGCCTGTCGTTGTACGGGCGCGGGGAATCCCACACACCCCTCCCACCTCTCCCCAAGGAGGTGGGAGGGAGTCTTTCGAAGATTTTCCCCACGACAAAAAAAAAAAAAAAAAAAAAAAAAAAAAAAGTCCGCTCTGCTCCGAATCATCGCTCCGGCGTCAAAAATCGTCGTAGGACAAAAAATCGCCACCCTATCTTGCAGGAAAAAATCCGGGGAACACGATGGCGTCGTCAAAAGTGCAGGTCGTCGAGCTCGTTTTCGAGAAAAAAAAAAAAAAATTCTCAAAATTCGACAAAAAAATAAAACGATCAGTGGACCGTGTAGAGAATCTAAAACTGCATAAGAATCGTATAGACGAAAATTGGCGTTCACGTGCTCGTTTTTGTGGAAAAAATTAAAAAAGCTCTCAAACTTCGAGGTAAAAAAAACAAAAACCATCCACCAGGTAGCCAACGGAAAACGGTACAAGTATCGTACGGGCGAAAACGAGCGTTACCGTGCTCGTTTTCGAGTTATTGACGAAAAACAGCCTGGAGCGATCGGTCCGGCGGTCGACGCGCGAAAGTTTCTAAGTCCGCTCTGCTCCGAAACACCGCTCCGGCGTCAAAAATCGTCGTAGGACAAAAAATCGACACGCTATCTTGCAGGAAAAAATCCGGGGAACACGATGGCGTCGTCAAAAGTGCAGGTCGTCGAGCTCGTTTTCGAGAAAAAAAAAAAACAATTCTCAAAATTCGACAAAAAAATAAAACGATCACTGGACCGTGTAGAGAATCTAAAACTGCATAAGAATCGTATAGACGAAAATTGGCGTTCACGTGCTCGTTTTTGCGGGAAAAATTAAAAAAGCTCTCAAAGTTCGAGATAAAAAAAAAAAAAACCGTCCACCAGGTAGCCAACGGTAAACGGTACAAGTATCGTACGGGCGAAAACGAGCGTTACCGTGCTCGTTTTCGAGTTATTGGCGAAAAACAGCCTGGAGCGATCGGTCCGGCGGTCGACGCGCGAAAGTTTCTAAGTCCGCTCTGCTCCGAATCATCGCTCCGGCGTCAAAAATCGTCGTAGGACAGAAAATCGCCACCCTATCTTGCAGGAAAAAATCCGGGGAACACGATGGCGTCGTCAAACGTGCAGGTCGTCGAGCTCGTTTTCGAGAAAAAAAAAAAAAAATTCTCAAAATTCGACAAAAAAATAAAACGATAAGTGGACCCTGTAGAGAATCTAAAACTGCATAAGAATCGTATAGACGAAAATTGGCGTTCACGTGCTCGTTTTTGTGGAAAAAATTAAAAAAGCTCTCAAACTTCGAGGTAAAAAAAACAAAAACCATCCACCAGGTAGCCAACGGAAAACGGTACAAGTATCGTACGGGCGAAAACGAGCGTTACCGTGCTCGTTTTCGAGTTATTGACGAAAAACAGCCTGGAGCGATCGGTCCGGCGGTCGACGCGCGAAACTTTCTAAGTCCGCTCTGCTCCGAAACACCGCTCCGGCGTCAAAAATCGTCGTAGGACAAAAAATCGACACGCTATCTTGCAGGAAAAAATCCGGGGAACACGATGGCGTCGTCAAAAGTGCAGGTCGTCGAGCTCGTTTTCGAGAAAAAAAAAAAACAATTCTCAAAATTCGACAAAAAAATAAAACGATCACTGGACCGTGTAGAGAATCTAAAACTGCATAAGAATCGTATAGACGAAAATTGGCGTTCACGTGCTCGTTTTTGCGGGAAAAATTAAAAAAGCTCTCAAAGTTCGAGATAAAAAAAAAAAAAACCGTCCACCAGGTAGCCAACGGTAAACGGTACAAGTATCGTACGGGCGAAAACGAGCGTTACCGTGCTCGTTTTCGAGTTATTGACGAAAAACAGCCTGGAGCGATCGGTCCGGCGGTCGACGCGCGAAACTTTCTAAGTCCGCTCTGCTCCGAATCATCGCTCCGGCGTCAAAAATCGTCGTAGGACAAAAAATCGCCACCCTATCTTGCAGGAAAAAATCCGGGGAACACGATGGCGTCGTCAAAAGTGCAGGTCGTCGAGCTCGTTTTCGAGAAAAAAAAAAAAAAATTCTCAAAATTCGACAAAAAAATAAAACGATCAGTGGACCGTGTAGAGAATCTAAAACTGCATAAGAATCGTATAGACGAAAATTGGCGTTCACGTGCTCGTTTTTGTGGAAAAAATTAAAAAAGCTCTCAAACTTCGAGGTAAAAAAAACAAAAACCATCCACCAGGTAGCCAACGGAAAACGGTACAAGTATCGTACGGGCGAAAACGAGCGTTACCGTGCTCGTTTTCGAGTTATTGACGAAAAACAGCCTGGAGCGATCGGTCCGGCGGTCGACGCGCGAAAGTTTCTAAGTCCGCTCTGCTCCGAAACACCGCTCCGGCGTCAAAAATCGTCGTAGGACAAAAAATCGACACGCTATCTTGCAGGAAAAAATCCGGGGAACACGATGGCGTCGTCAGAAGTGCAGGTCGTCGAGCTCGTTTTCGAGAAAAAAAAAAAACAATTCTCAAAATTCGACAAAAAAATAAAACGATCAGTGGACCGTGTAGAGAATATAAAACTGCATAAGAATCGTATAGACGAAAATTGGCGTTCACGTGCTCGTTTTTGAGAAAAAAGTTAAAAAAGCTCTCAAAATTCGAGATAAAAAAAAAACAAACCATCTGCCAGGTAGCCAACGGTAAACGGTACAAGTATCGTACGGGCGAAAACGAGCGTTACCGTGCTCGTTTTCGAGTTATTGACGAAAAACAGCCTGGAGCGATCGGTCCGGCGGTCGACGCGCGAAAGTTTCTAAGTCCGCTCTGCTCCGAAACACCGCTCCGGCGTCAAAAATCGTCGTAGGACAAAAAATCGCCACCCTATCTTGCAGGAAAAAATCCGGGGAACACGATGGCGTCGTCAAAAGTGCAGGTCGTCGAGCTCGTTTTCGAGAAAAAAAAAAAAAAATTCTCAAAATTCGACAAAAAAATAAAACGATCAGTGGACCGTGTAGAGAATCTAAAACTGCATAAGAATCGTATAGACGAAAATTGGCGTTCACGTGCTCGTTTTTGTGGAAAAAATTAAAAAAGCTCTCAAACTTCGAGATAAAAAAAAAAAAAACCATCTACCAGGTAGCCAACGGTAAACGGTACAAGTATCGTACGGGCGAAAACGAGCGTTACCGTGCTCGTTTTCGAGTTATTGACGAAAAACAGCCTGGAGCGATCGGTCCGGCGGTCGACGCGCGAAAGTTTCTAAGTCCGCTCTGCTCCGAAACACCGCTCCGGCGTCAAAAATCGTCGTAGGACAAAAAATAGACACGCTATCTTGCAGGAAAAAATCCGGGGAACACGATGGCGTCGTCAAAAGTGCAGGTCGTCGAGCTCGTTTTCGAGAAAAAAAAAAAAAAATTCTCAAAATTCGACAAAAAAATAAAACGATCAGTGGACCGTGTAGAGAATCTAAAACTGCATAAGAATCGTATAGACCAAAATTGGCCTTAACGTGCTGGTTTTCGAGTTATTGACGATAAGCCGGTATATATATGTCCGAGATAAAAAAAAAGATAGGGACAGTGGGAATCTCCTATACTATCACGGGCGTGTATTCTCCTACTAGTTTGATGGTTGTTGTTGCATAAACCAGCGACTGTTTGGCCCGCCGTTTAACCGCGCGGTTTAAAATTGCAACACAATGTTGGTGTCGCTCCGGGGTGAAAAAATGGAAAAACGACATACTTTACGCATAGGGGCGGCTGATCTTAACATATTTTGTCAATGTCATCTTCCCAGTGACCCTAGGAAGGAGTTTGCCGTTGCACGTTTTCCTATTAAAAAGTAATTAGTGTACAAAAATTTTCGTGAAGCAAAAAACAAGAATATGAAAGTACGTTCCATGAGCATTACGGTGAATAAAACAGAAATTAAAAATTCCCGAGGGGTTGAACAGCATCATATTGAATTCGTTTTGCTGACTGGGGTCTGCGCCCCCCAGACCCCCGCTACACTAGCCCAGACCAAACCCACTTTGTAATAGTGGTATCATATTAAATTGAACAGCATCGTACTTAATTCGTTTTGCTGAATGGGGGGCTGCGCCCCCCAAACCCCCGCTACACTAGCCCAGACCTAACCCATTTTGTAATAGCGGTATCAAATTAAATTGAACAGTATCGTACTAAATTCGTTTTGCTGACTGGGGGGCTGCGCCCCCCAGACCCCCGCAACACTAGCCCGGACCTAACCCACTTTGTAATAGCGGTATCATATTAAATTGAACAGCATCGTACTAAATTCGTTTTGCTGAATGGGGGGCTGCGCCCCCCAAACCCCCGCTACACTAGCCCAGACCTAACCCATTTTGTAATAGCGGTATCAAATTAAATTGAACAGCATCATATTGAATTCGTTTTGCTGACTGGGGTCTGCGCCCCCCAGACCCCCGCTACAATAGCCCAGACCTAACCCACTTTGTAATAGTGGTATCATATTAAATTGAACAGCATCGTACTTAATTCGTTTTGCTGAATGGGGGGCTGCGCCCCCCAAACCCCCGCTACACTAGCCCAGACCTAACCCATTTTGTAATAGCGGTATCAAATTAAATTGAACAGCATCGTACTAAATTCGTTTTGCTGACAGGGGTCTGCGCCCCCCAGACCCCCGCTACACTAGCCCAGACCTAACCCCCTTTGTAATAGCGGTATCATATTAAATTGAACAGCATCATATTGAATTCGTTTTGCTGACTGGGGTCTGCGCGCCCCAGACCCCCGCAACACTAGCCCGGACCTAACCCACTTTGTAATAGCGGTATCATATTAAATTGAACAGCATCGTACTAAATTCGTTTTGCTGAATGGGGGGCTGCGCCCCCCAAACCCCCGCTACACTAGCCCAGACCTAACCCATTTTGTAATAGCGGTATCAAATTAAATTGAACAGTATCGTACTAAATTCGTTTTGCTGACTGGGGGGCTGCGCCCCCCAGACCCCCGCAACACTAGCCCGGACCTAACCCACTTTGTAATAGTGGTATCATATTAAATTGAACAGCATCGTACATAATTCGTTTTGCTGAATGGGGGGCTGCGCCCCCCAAACCCCCGCTACACTAGCCCAGACCTAACCCATTTTGTAATAGCTGTATCAAATTAAATTGAACAGCATCATATTGAATTCGTTTTGCTGACAGGGGTCTGCGCCCCCCAGACCCCCGCTACACTAGCCCAGACCTAACCCACTTTGTAATAGTGGTATCATATTAAATTGAACAGCATCGTACATAATTCGTTTTGCTGAATGGGGGGCTGCGCCCCCCAAACCCCCGCTACACTAGCCCAGACCTAACCCATTTTGTAATAGCGGTATCAAATTAAATTGAACAGCATCGTACTAAATTCGTTTTGCTGACAGGGGTCTGCGCCCCCCAAACCCCCGCTACACTAGCCCAGACCTAACCCATTTTGTAATAGCGGTATCAAATTAAATTGAACAGCATCATATTGAATTCGTTTTGCTGACTGGGGTCTGCGCCCCCCAAACCCCCGCTACACTAGCCCAGACCTAACCCATTTTGTAATAGCGGTATCAAATTAAATTGAACAGCATCGTACTAAATTCGTTTTGCTGACAGGGGTCTGCGCCCCCCAGACCCCCGCTGCACTAGCCCAGACCTAACCCCCTTTGTAATAGCGGTATCATATTAAATTGAACAGCATCATATTGAATTCGTTTTGCTGACTGGGGTCTGCGCGCCCCAGACCCCCGCAACACTAGCCCGGACCTAACCCACTTTGTAATAGCGGTATCATATTAAATTGAACAGCATCGTACTAAATTCGTTTTGCTGAATGGGGGGCTGCGCCCCCCAAACCCCCGCTACACTAGCACAGACCTAACCCATTTTGTAATAGCGGTATCAAATTAAATTGAACAGCATCATATTGAATTCGTTTTGCTGACTGGGGTCTGCGCCCCCCAGACCTCCGCTACACTAGCCCAGACCAAACCCACTTTGTAATAGTGGTATCATATTAAATTGAACAGCATCGTACTTAATTCGTTTTGCTGAATGGGGGGCTACGCCCCCCAAACCCCCGCTACACTAGCCCAGACCTAACCCATTTTGTAATAGCGGTATCAAATTAAATTGAACAGCATCGTACTAAATTCGTTTTGCTGACTGGGGGGCTGCGCCCCCCAGACCCCCGCAACACTAGCCCGGACCTAACCCACTTTGTAATAGCGGTATCATATTAAATTGAACAGCATCGTACTAAATTCGTTTTGCTGAATGGGGGGCTGCGCCCCCCAAACCCCCGCTACACTAGCCCAGACCTAACCCATTTTGTAATAGCGGTATCAAATTAAATTGAACAGCATCATATTGAATTCGTTTTGCTGACTGGGGTCTGCGCCCCCCAGACCCCCGCTTCACTAGCCCAGACCTAACCCACTTTGTAATAGTGGTATCATATTAAATTGAACAGCATCGTACTTAATTCGTTTTGCTGAATGGGGGGCTGCGCCCCCCAAACCCCCGCTACACTAGCCCAGACCTAACCCATTTTGTAATAGCGGTATCAAATTAAATTGAACAGCATCGTACTAAATTCGTTTTGCTGACAGGGGTCTGCGCCCCCCAGACCCCCGCTACACTAGCACAGACCTAACCCATTTTGTAATAGCGGTATCAAATTAAATTGAACAGCATCATATTGAATTCGTTTTGCTGACTGGGGTCTGCGCCCCCCAGACCCCCGCTACACTAGCCCAGACCTAACCCACTTTGTAATAGTGGTATCATATTAAATTGAACAGCATCGTACATAATTCGTTTTGCTGAATGGGGGGCTGCGCCCCCCAAACCCCCGCTACACTAGCCCAGACCTAACCCATTTTGTAATAGCTGTATCAAATTAAATTGAGCAGCATCATATTGAATTCGTTTTGCTGACAGGGGTCTGCGCCCCCCAGACCCCCGCTACACTAGCCCAGACCTAACCCACTTTGTAATAGTGGTATCATATTAAATTGAACAGCATCGTACATAATTCGTTTTGCTGAATGGGGGGCTGAGCCCCCCAAACCCCCGCTACACTAGCCCAGACCTAACCCCCTTTGTAATAGCGGTATCATATTAAATTGAACAGCATCATATTGAATTCGTTTTGCTGACTGGGGTTTGCGCGCCCCAGGCCCCCGCTACACTGGCCCAGACCTAGCCCATTTTGTAATGACTGTATTGGAACTGCGTTAGGGCTAGTTTAGAATTGGTTAGGTGAAGTAATGCGGAGAGCAGTTTCGCCTGCATCCCGGGATGCTTGTTGGCATGAGTGGTGTCTGAATGAGTAAAGACGGATGAGACACTTGTGGGGTATGGTGAGTCAGATTCTCAAACTACCCATATATTCTTCTGAGGCATGGGTGCCTATCCAAGGATCTCCTTCGGTATCTAAAACAGAAATAAAAAAAAAAAAAAAAAAAAAAAAAAAAAAAATGAATATGGACTGTGTTAGGACTGAATTGGATAAGGTCTGGGTTACGTCTCGGTTAGGTCTGAGTTAGGACTGGTTTAAGACTGGGTTAGGACTGGGTTAGGACTGGGTTAGGACTGGGTTAGGTCTGGGTTAGGACCGGGTTAGGTCTGGGTTAGGTCTGGGTTAGGACTGGGTTTGGTCTGGGTTAGGACTGGGGTAGGACTGGGTTAGGTTTGGGTTAGGTCTGGGTTAGGTCTGGGTTAGGACTGGGTTAGGACTGGGTTAGGTCTGGGTTAGGTCTGGGTTAGGTCTGGGTTAGGACTGGGTTAGGTCTGGGTTAGGACTGGGTTAGGTCTGGGTTAGGACTGGGTTAGGACTGGGTTAGGTCTGGGTTAGGTCTGGGTTAGGTTTGGGTTAGGACTGGGTTAGGACTGGGTTAGGTGTGGGTTAGGAATGGGTTAGGACTGGGTTAGGACTGGGTTAGGACTGGGTTAGGTCTGGGTTAGGTCTGGGTTAGGACTGGGTTAGGTCTGGGGTATTTCTGGGTTAGGACTGGGTTAGGACTGGGTTAGGTCTGGGTTAGGACTGGGTTAGGTCTGGGTTAGGTCTGGGTTAGGTCTGGGTTAGGTCTGGGTTAGGACTGGGCTAGGTCTGGGTTATTTCTGGGTTAGGTCTGGGTTAGGTCTGGGTTAGGTCTGGGTTAGGTCTTGGTTAGGACTGGGTTAGGACTGGGTTAGGTCTGTGTTAGGTCTGGGTTAGGACTGGGTTAGGTCTGGGTTAGGACTGGGTTAGGTCTGGGTTAGGACTGGGTTAGGACTGGGTTAGGTCTGGGTTAGGATTGGGTTAGGACTGGGTTAGGACTGGGTTAGGTCTGGGTTAGGTCTGCCTTAAGAACGTGCGAACAGTCAGGAAATCGCGAAAGGGGGAGCTACTAATTGAGCTCACGAAGGCTGGGAATGCTCCGGAAACAAAAGATGCTATAAAAGCTGCTCTTGGGGAGGCTTTCAGTGTCAGGGCGTTGAAGCCCAAGACTGAAATCGAGATTAGAGATTTGGACCCCATTGTTGAGGAGAAAGAGATCGTTAGCAAGGTGATGGAGAGGCTGGGGGGCTCAAATAGGGACGAGGTAAGGCTAAAAACGCTAAGATCAACCTACAGGGGGACGCAATTAGCGGTGGTCGAGGTGCCCACTCAATGGGTGGCCGGCCTGAAGGATGGGGAACGAATCTGTATAGGGTATACGGTGTGTAGGTTGAAAATTGTGCCAAAGGTCACCAGGTGTTTTAGGTGCCACGATTTTGGGCATATAAGTACAGATTGTACGGTTAAAGTTACAGACGGCATGATCTGTCGGAAATGCGGAGGCGAGGGGCATAGTATGCAGGAATGCACCCTGGTTCCGGCCTGCAGGCTCTGTGTCAAAAAGGGCTTGCCACACAGTAAGACTGGTCATGTTGCGGGGGCGGTATCGTGCCCACAGTATAAGGAATACCTGCGGAGGAAAGGGAATCCACAAGTAATCAATAATGGCCCTTAAACTTTTGCAGATCAATTTAAATCACTGCAGGGTAGCGCAGGATCTGTTAATTAAAACAGCTGAAGATTTGGGGGTGGACATTGTGTTTATTTCCGAGCCCTACGCGATTAGATGTAACTGGGTTGCCGATATGTCTCGTAAGGTGGCGATATGGGTTACGGGCTTGAACGGAAGAAAGGCACACGCGGACAAGAACGTAGTGGGTCGGGGCTTTGTGGCTGTCGCGGTAGCTGGCACTTACCATTGTAGCTGCTACTACTCACCTAGGTTGAGTGACGCTGAGCTGGAGGCTGAACTCTTAGATCTGGAGCATGCCCGAGGAACGTGGGGAGAGGCAGTAGTAGTTGCGGGAGATTTTAACGCTAAGTCGCCATCTTGGGGATCAAATCGTCTGGACAGAAAGGGCCTGGTGGTGGTTGGATCATTCGATAGGATGGGCCTTATCCCTGTAAAACCTAGGGGCAAATTCTCCTTTCAGCGTGGTGGGAGAACATCGCTTATCGACGTAATGGCCTGTGATCCAAGGACACTCGTGAGGGTTAATAACAGCGTTATCTTGCGGGAATATTCGGCATCGGACCACCAGTACATAGTCCACTCAGTCGGGGGGCACTTTCCTCGGGGGCAACCTGGTTTTGTTCAAGGTTGGAGGGTTGAGACTCTGGATTGCGATACTTACCTGGACTTCTTCCGAAACGCGACGAGGCATATCAACGCGGATATTCCGCTGTCTGAGAGTGAGGCGGGCGATGTAATCGAGGCATTTCAGGGTGCGTGCGAAGCTAGTATGGCCCCCCGCAGGCAGCCTCCGGGAAAGAGAACGGCCAAGAAGTGGTGGTCGGCTGAGCTCAGCGATCTTCGTAAGGCGGTGAATTCGAAGCGGCGTGTGTATCAGAGAGCCCTAAAGAGGGGGCGACCAGACGTCCTGGAATCTGCAAACGAGTTTAAGGCGGCCAGGAAAAAGCTGAAAGGTGCTATTATAAAGCAGAAAATGAAAGCGTGGGCCGAGCTGTGTAGCACAGTAGATACGGACATATGGGGGATAGCGTATAAAACGGTCATGAGGACGATAAAGCCCAGGCCTGATCCTCCGAATCTTACCATTGAAAAAACGTGTCAGGTTATCGCGGCGTTATTTCCAAGGGAGGAAAATCCGGTAGCGAGGGATACTTACCTGCAGTATGAGCTCAGAGATATCCTTGTTGGCTTCTCTCCTCTGGACCTGATGGAGCTGCGGAGGGCGGCGTCGAAGGTTAGTCTGGACAAGGCTCCTGGTATTGACATGATCCCTGGGTGCACCGTCAGGCTGGTCCTGGAAAAAGAAAGTAAATTAGTGGTAAGCTTGTTTAATGGAATGTTGATTAGGGGGAAATTCCCGCGCGTTTGGAAAAATAGCAGGCTGGTCCTTGTCGCCAAACCGGGAAAGGATCCCGCATCCCCTTCGGCGTATCGGCCGCTGTGCTTGACCAGCAACTGGGTGAAGGTTTTCGAGTCTGTAGTGAATGGCAGAATCCAGCGAGAAATTGGGCCTGAGGGGCTCTCGGACCAGCAGTACGGCTTTCGGGTCGGTCGGAGCACACTGCAGGCGCTGAAATTGGTGGAGGAATTTCAGACGGTTGCGCGGATAAAACAGGAGTTTTGTTTGCTGATTGCATTCGACGTCAGGAATGCCTTCAATTCACTGCGGTGGCGAAATATAAAGAACGCGGCTAGGGATATGGGGCTGTCTAATTATCTGCTGGTCCTAATTGAGGATTATTTGCGTGACCGGATGATCAGCTACCGGGCTGAGGGTGAGTGGCATCAAGCGGTGATGGAGATGGGTGTTCCACAAGGGTCGGTGTTGGGCCCCACGCTGTGGAATATAGCGTACGATGGGCTGCTTAGGATTCCGATGAG
>NC_135147.1:1305000-1312500 GCF_051014445.1 Colletes latitarsis
AGATCCATTCCTCTAACACCTCCCCACGCATCTCACTCACCCGTGACCGGCCACCGCCCTTGCTAAACCACAAGGGCGAAACAGCGTTCGCATCCATCCCAACTAACACACACTTGCCCCTCGCAAAATTCCGCACCCCATCCATATACGCCAAATACGGCTCGATGTCCTGCCCATACTGGCAGTACATCGACACAACATACATCTCCCCAAAATCCCCTTTCAACCAAACACAGACACCCCACTCATTCGTACACTCTCTCACACACATAACCTCCAACCGCGCATCATTCACAACTATAGCAGCTCTAACCACTCCACCCTCACACACATACACATCCATACCAAGCGGCAAACCTCTCACCCTCCCATCCATAAAATACGGTTCCTGCAATAGTGCAACACTCACACCACGCTCACTTACAACCTTACCCAAATCACACATTACCGCATACGCTCTCTGACAATTACACTGCACTATATTAAGTCCCGTATTAGCCATTGCTAATTCTCTGTCTCTCTCTATCTAACATTCTCAAATACTCCGGGCACTCCTCAGACACAACCGCGTGATCACACCTCATACCCCTAATCTTGCAGTTACGACACACCACATCCTTCTTACAACTACCTCTCAAATGTCCAGTCTCACCACACCGCTGACACAATCTCTCAGTCACACTACACTCACGCATCATGTGCCCAAAAGCATAACACTTATGACATCTCAGCACACTCAAGAACTCTCTCACCTTACACGCATGCCATTTCACATACACACGTCCCTCCTTACACAGTACATCCCTCACCTTCCCACTCACCTCCATAATCACATTCCCAACACTCACATTCTTCCTATTCACCCTACTCAATATTCTCACCCGCTCCCTAAATTCACTCTCACTAACACTACCCTTAATATTCTTCTCATACATTTCATTCATGAACTCCTGACTCGCCATCTCATTCGGCACATCATACACAATCACCTTAGGACCTATCTTCCTAGGCAATTCCACTTTCAAACCAATTTCATCAAACTTCTTACATTCACGCACCGACTTCAAATCACTCTCACTCGCCGTCTCAATCGCTATACCACCCGCTCTGATCTTCCTCACCGCTTTCACACGCACATTCAACACACCACTCACCTCACGCATCACTTTCTCCTTCACTTGCTCACTCGTCGCTTTCACCGTCGCATCCTTAGGCCTAACGACCACCGCATACGACTTCGCATTCGACCGCACACTCTCCGATTTACCCACACCAGACATACCAGGCACACCCCTCACCACACTAGTACCAGCCACACTCGCATAACTCCCACCACCCTTCCCACTCATTCCACTCATCCCCATACTCATAAGCCTCTCGCACTCATCCAATCTTCCTTGCAGCCTCTCATTCTTATTCATCAGCCTAATCAATTGCTCCTCATACTCACTCACAGCACTCAAAATAACCTGACTCGCAGCCTTTGACACTCTATTAGAGTCAACAAACACAAACGCACGCAACCTCAACCCAATCATTCTCATCCTCGCCACATCATCATCCACATCCTCACCCACACTTTCCACTCCGCCTTCCCTAACATCCCTCATATCCTTCCTCCGCTTCCCCAACACCGGACTCCTCTCCCCACTACACACTGAAGAGGCCCTGGACCTAGCATAACCAGACCCAGATGCCCCCATCCCCACATCCACACACTCCTCCATCCGACTCTCCTTCTCGTCATTCCCCCCCTTATCCCCAGAAGAACAATTATCCATATAGTTCCCACGAGCAGGGACGAACTAAAAGTCACTTCCCGGGTGACGCCCTTTCCGAGAAGAAGGCTCGATACTCAGGAGATCGCCAGGTGTCCTGAGGTGACCGCTAGGGATTGAAGCTACCCCTCCAATCATGCATCCCATCACCGCGCATCATAGCTTGGGATTCGGGGGTAATTTACAGAGTTACCATCCTCACGGCCCAGGCGGTTAAGCCAAGACCCCCGGCCCGACCTGCCATCGCGTACCATTCGCAAAACCTAACAGGAATTGCGAACGGGTCGTCGCGACGACCAACAGGGGGTTACGGTGTGTGTATGACTCAGGTACCCCGGGTTCGTTAAGCCCGTACTGCAGCTGAATGGCTGACAGCCCCTGGGGGGAGTAGATAGGGACAAGTATTGTCGCTTTGCCCTGAATGGGCCCTGGGATGCCTGTACCCTGCACGGAGGCTGGGCATACTCCCGGTACCAAGCGGTTTTTCTATCTACTTTCCGACGACAACGGCGAAGGGAAGCGTACGGTGTAGGTGTTCTACCGCACTCTGGGCTGGAAATACCCTGTCCTCGCCTTGCGGGTCTTTGGACAAGTTGAATCTACCCTTTCGGGAAGCAGCTCTCTTAGCCGACGCTCCAGGTTGCGAGCAACCTGCAGCGTCGTTACCAGCGGGGGCCACGAGGAGGCGGAGCTGCCAGCTTTCGCTCGATTCCAGCAGGTTGGCACGAGCCGATTATTGCCTGCAACCACCGCAGCTTCTGTGGAGAAGTCTGCCTGCACCGGTGATCGCAGGTTATACTACCTTAGGAATGTTCCTCCGTTCTGTGTTGTCCTGTCCATGTGGTCGTGTCCTTATCCTCGTGCGTAGTCCGGTTGTTTGGTTGTTTGTAGGTGTTCATGTGTGTGTGCGTGTGTGTTGGTGTATGTTGGTGTGTGGTTGGTGGTCCTGGATCCTTTTGGTATGTCCTTCTTCTTTCTTGATGTTTCACTCCACTATCGCGATCGCGTGCGAAAAAAAAAAAAAAAAAAAAAAAAAAAAAAAAAAAAAAAAAAAAAAACCCGCGATGTCGCGGATTTCGCGGTTTTCGCGGTTTTCGGGTTCTCGCGGTGTCGCGGATTCGCGGTTTTCCGGTGCGCGACTCGCGGTGTCGCGGATTCGCGGTTTCGCGGATACACGGTTTCACGGCGCGCGACTCGCGGTGTCGCGGATTCACGGTTTCCCGGCGCGCGACTCGCGGTGTCGCGGATTCGCGGTTTCCCGGCGCGCGACTTGCGGTGTCGCGGATTCGTGGTTTCGCGGCTCGCGACTCGCGGTGTCGCGGATTCGCGGTTTCCCGGCGCGCGACTCGCGGTGTCGCGGATTCGCGGTTTCGCGGCTCGCGACTCGCGGTGTCGCGGATTCGCGGTTTTCCGGTGCGCGACTCGCGGTGTCGCGGATTCGCGGTTTCGCGGATACACGGTTTCACGGCGCGCGACTCGCGGTGTCGCCGATTCGCGGTTTCGCGGCTCGCGACTCGCGGTTTCGCGGCGCGCGACTCGCGGTGTCGCGGATTCGCGGCTCGCGGCTCGCGGTTCGCGGTACGCGACTTCTCGACTCGCGGTTCGCGGTACGCGAATTCTCGACACTCTCACTGCACTGCACTTCACTTCACTTCACTTCCCTGTGTTGTTCTTCTTTCTTCTTTCTTCCTAGTCGTCCTGTTGCCATCCCACGTAGGCTGGGGTCTCTTTGGCCTTGAGCGAGGCTCGTGCGAAGTCGCGGAAGTGTCGGAAATTGGTTTTGGAAACCAACTCCGCTTCCGCGATCGGCCATCCGTAGCCGTTAAGCTGCAGTGCCGTCTTCAAGACCGCCCTGGCCGCCTCGTGCCTCGGACAGTCTAGAAGTATGTGCTTCGGCGTTTCCTCGCCGGTCCCACATTCGCACATAGCAGTTTCACTCAGAGCGAAGGTTCTGAGCTTCCACCTGAAGTTACCGTGACCACTAAGAAATTGCGTGACATAGTGGTCCGGTTCTATCCAGGTGGCCCGTGTTCTCTGCCGGACGTCTCCGAAGAACTCGAAGGTCGTCCGGCCATGGGTTGAAACCTGCCAACGCTCCTGCCAGGCGTCCAGCATTTCCGCCGCCGCCCTTCTTCTTTCTTCGCCGTAATCACGGCCTTCCTCTTCCTCGTTGCCGTTGTTTCGTCCTCTTCTTTCTTCCGTCCGAATCCAGTATCTTCTTGCCCTTTCTTCCACCACCAGGTCGATCGGGGGTACGCCCGCGATCACCGTTAGTGCGTCCGTGGCCGTCGTGCAATATGCCTTGGTGACTCGAAGGAGAGCCTGTCTCTGAGAACGAGCCAGCATCCGTCTTGCCGTTTTGTTCATCAGGTCGCTCCAGCCCGCCGCTGCGTACGTGGTTATGGGTACAAAGAGCCCCCCGTACAAGAGACGGAGTGCACGATGTCCCAGTCCCCAGTTCGCTTTGGCCACCTTCGCGAGACTGTTGAACAAACCTCTGCATTTCTCCGAAGTTGTCACGATATGCGTGTTCAACCGGAGTCCTTTCTCAAAATGTACTCCTAAGTACCTGATTGCTGGCTTCATTCTTATGCCTCTGCCGGAGATGCGGATGGTCGGTGGACGCGCTGCATCGAGCGATCCTTTGACCAAGAGCATCTCCGACTTTTCGGCTGAGAGTTCCAGCTTTCTCCTTCCGCACCACTCGGACATTGCCGTGGCGACCCCCTGGCCCTTCCTTCTCAGCTCCTCTCTCGAGTTGCCGGAAATCACGACCAGGACGTCGTCCGCATAGGCAACCGGTTCACATTCCAGCTCGTCGGATGTGAGAACCGCCAGCAGGTCATCGAAAATTAGGTTCCAAAAACTTGGACCCAATATCGAGCCCTGCGGGCAGCCTCTGGTAACGGGTTTCCGGACTGAGTCTTGTTTCCCCACGATCTGCACTGCCCTCTCCGAGAAGTAACTTTCCACTAGCCTGTATAGGTTTCGTGGGCAGTCCCTCCTCTTGAGTTCGTACAGGACATTTGGCCACCATACGTTATCGAAAGCGCCCGAAATATCGAACGCTATCGCTATCACGTATTTTGCCTCCGCGAATTCCCTTTCCCTAAGAATACTACGAAATTTAACGATCGCCTCCTCCGTCGACCGTCCAGGTTTAAACCCGTATTGTCGGTCGGAGGTTAGGTCATGATCGAGGAAAATACTCGCGAGTCTGTTCGCCATCAGTCGTTCGAGCAGCTTCCCTACCATTGAAAGCAGGCAAACTGGCCGATACGACTTCGGGTTACTCCTATCCTTGTCCGGACCCTTGGGTATTGTAATGATGGTACCCACCTTCCAACGAGCTGGGAATACTCCCCATTCGAGGCATCCGTTACAGAGCCTGAGGAGCTCCTCGTGGAGACATCCCCAGGATTTCTGGATAACTTCCACCTCGATCCTGTCCGGCCCCGGACATTTACCTTTTCTGAGGCGCGTTACAGCGGCACTCAGGTCTTCCCACTGGAATGGGGGGCTGTCCTCCGTTGTTGGCTGGATTCGGACTTCCAGGCGTGTCCTTGCTTGTTCTGGGGTGTCTGTCTCCGTGTCGTCCTCCGGGACGAGCGCCGTCAACATCGCTTCCGCGGTTGATCTCCACGAGGTCGTATGACCCCCGTGTGGCAGTTTGATCGAGGAAGTGGCTTCCTCCCTCCTGAGTTTCCCCAGGGATGTTTTCGTTGCGACACCCCAGACTTCCTGGTTTCCTTGGCTGGTGACGAACTGGCGCCATGAGCGATTCTTCTCGCTCGTCACCTTTTTTTTATAGGTTCTCCTGAACCGTCGGTATTCCTGTTTAAGTATCTCCCTCGTCGGGGGATCGTGTGTCCCCTGATACAGTCTTCTTGCTCTGTAGGTTGCTCTCTTCATCCTTGTTAGTTCCTCTGTCCACCACGGTACAGATTTCTGGTGCCATTTCTTTTTGGGCATTGCCGCTTCGCAGGCGGTCAATATTGCCCGCTCCATGGTTTCCGCCATTGCCTCGACGTCCTGCCGACTGTTTAGGTCGGCATTCGTCAAGGAGCGCTTCTCCTGGATGAGTGTCCTCTGGAGCTTGTTCCAGTCGGCCTTCCTGGTGTTGTACCGTGGTTGTAGGGGCGGCGGCTGTCCTCTTCGCGTGCCGAGGTTCAGGCGCGTCTCCAGGATTCTATGATCGCTGGAGGTTCCGTCCTCGTACACTTTCCAGCCGTGTACGAGCGGTATAGCTTCCCAGGTCGCGAGAGTGACGTCGATATTCGATGATCCCCGCGTGTTCTCAAACGTGGTGGGATGTCCCGCCTCGTTCAGCACTAACAAGTTATGTCTAACGAGTAATTCCTCGAGTAGTTCCCCACGTTCGTCGGTGACTCTACTGTTCCATACATGCGACTTCGCGTTCGCGTCCGCGCCTATTATAATTCTTTTCCCCCTTAGCCTTGTTAGTACTGTGTCGAGGTGAGCTAGCCCGAGTTCAATATTTTCCGACGGCGGAAAGTATTGACTCACTACGTACAGTTCCGTGCTGCCGTCGAAGAGCTGAACACAAACGCAATGCGTTGTGCACAAGTCTGCGATTTTGAGCACGGAAAACTTTCTGTTCCTCACGCATACGGCCGCGAGCGGCGGTTCGTCTGCGTGGTTATGAAAAATTATCGTAGCGCCCGTCCCGAAACCTGGGATAACTCTCTTGAAACTATACGGTTCCTGCATAAGCAGGATATCCGCATTGGTTTCTTCCATTTGTTGCCTGACCTCGTGTGGCACGACTTTTGATCGCTGCATGTTGAGCTGCAGGATCGTGAGTCCTCGTCCGTCCGTAGAAGCGTTATTACACATAACCGGTTCTATTTACGGCCCGCTGGACTGCCCTCTCATATCCTGGGCACGACGCGCTGGAAGCGGCGTGGTCTCCCTTCTTACCAGCCCGTTTGCAGTTCACGCAGACTGCGGGCTGGTTCCTCTTTGGACACGCCTTCGCGCTGTGTCCAATGTGTGCGCAGTGGCCGCACACGTCCTCCTTTTGACGGCAATGCTTGGCAATGTGCCCGAATCCCTGGCACTTGAAGCACCTGCTAACGGCGAGGAAGTCTCGCACTTTACAGGCGTTCCAGCCCAGGAAGACTTTATGCGCCTCGAGCATCTTCAACCTGAGCTTCGGGGAGACCTCGACCACCCAGTTGGTCTCTTCGCCATCCTTCCTTCCTGTCCGGAAGCAGAAGGTCACTTCCTTCTCTTCCCCTTCTCCGAACACGTTCGGATTCTGCCTCCTTAGGCACGTGGCGATCTCCTTCTCGGTCATGGCTCGTGGAACGTCGAAGATGGTCATCTTCGGCTTCCTCGTGACCGGCGTTTTGACCGTAAGCCCGGCCTGCTTTAATTTAGCACTCTCCGTCAGTGCTTTAAGTCCCTCGGCGGTAGCGGTTTCCACGGCAATTCCATTGCCGTGAATCTTCCTTACGGCCTTCACCTGCAGCCCCCTCTTCCTGGGGTTAACCAGGGTGAATACAGCCTCTCTGGCTTCTTCGCTGGTCCGGATTTCCCCGTCCTTCTGATCGGGGAAAATCATCGCCACGTTCCTTGGCGGTCCAAGCGCTGGCGGGACTATTCTCGGCGACGGTGTCGCTCCCATCTTAAGCTTCTCCGCGTAGGAGAGAGCTTTGGGTGCCTCCACCTTCTTCACCGCCCGCTCCAGGCACTTGGT
>NC_135147.1:1317500-1320000 GCF_051014445.1 Colletes latitarsis
GGGTGCGCAAACTTGCCAATAATATATAATATTTATTCTTTTTCGTACGTCCAGCGACAAACGCCAACGAAATACCCAAATTCTCGCTCGTACGTTGATACCTTTCTCTTCATCGACCCGGCTCCGAAACGTTCTTCGCCATCTCCCCGAAAGGAGAGGTAAACGACGGCGGGGTTAGGGAATCTGAGAACAACGCAAGCAGTTTTAGGACAAGTGAACGACCCTCAGCCAGGCGTGGTCCAGGAATTTTATCCGTGGACCGCAATGTGCGTTCGAAATGTCGATGTTCATGTGTCCTGCAGTTCACACGTTGACGCGCAATTAGCTGCGTTCTTCATCGACCCACGAGCCAAGTGATCCACCGTTCAGGGTAATCATATACAATTTACAATTTTTCTCTTTGTATTTAAAAATGCTCCTTGTTCTTTGCTTTAAAAATATTCGATGTTCGCACCTCCGACCAGCGTATCGACGGAGGATTGAACGCGCCATATCGACGACAAAAGTTTCTTTTTGTTTCCTGAATGACGGAAAACCATCGTTCGACGGCCGGGCGTACAGTACATTCAAAAGCCTTTGCGCGTGGCTGCGACCAAACGGGTATAATACACCCGTATATTCTTGGTTCCGAACAGTAACTTCACGCGCAATCGGGCGAACGCACGCGGCAGCGCCCATCGGTTGCTCGATGAAATCGATGCGATAAACTACAGCCTTCTCGGCTGGTCGTCGTTAGTCGCGCGAGCAACGGATGGCCGCACAATCGACGCGTCGTCGTTTGCGATTATTCGCCTCACGTTAGCCATGAGTATGTATATTATTCATTTACGAACGAACGCGGCAGCGTCCATCGGTTGCTCGATGAAATCGATGCGATAAACTACAGCCGTCTCGGCTGGTCGTCGTTAGTCGCGCGAGCAACGATGGCCGCAAAATCGACGCGTCGTCGTTTGCGATTATTCGCCTCAAGTTAGCCATGAGTATGTATAACATTCATTTACGAACGAACGCGGCAGCGTCCATCGGTTGCTCGATGAAATCGATGCGATAAACTACAGCCGTTTCGGCTGGTCGTCGTTAGTCGCGCGAGCAACGATGGCCGCAAAATCGACGCGTCGTCGTTTGCGATTATTCGCCTCAAGTTAGCCATGAGTATGTATATTATTCATTTACGAACGAACGCGGCAGCGTCCATCGGTTGCTCGATGAAATCGATGCGATAAACTACAGCCGTTTCGGCTGGTCGTCGTTAGTCGCGCGAGCAACGATGGCCGCAAAATCGACGCGTCGTCGTTTGCGATTATTCGCCTCAAGTTAGCCATGAGTATGTATATTATTCATTTACGAACGAACGCGGCAGCGTCCACCGGTTGCTCGATGAAATCGATGCGATAAACTACAGCCGTCTCGGCTGGTCGTCGTTAGTCGCGCGAGCAACGATGGCCGCAAAATCGACGCGTCGTCGTTTGCGATTATTCGCCTCTGGCTATCCGTGAGTATGTATAATATTCATATACGAACGAACGCGGCAGCGCCCATCGGTTGCTCGATGAAATCGATGCGATAAACTACAGCCTTCTCGGCTGGTCGTCGTTAGTCGCGCGAGCAACGGATGGCCGCACAATCGACGCGTCGTCGTTTGCGATTATTCGCCTCACGTTAGCCATGAGTATGTATATTATTCATTTACGAACGAACGCGGCAGCGTCCATCGGTTGCTCGATGAAATCGATGCGATAAACTACAGCCGTTTCGGCTGGTCGTCGTTAGTCGCGCGAGCAACGATGGCCGCAAAATCGACGCGTCGTCGTTTGCGATCATTCGCCTCAGGCTATCCGTGAGTATGTATAACATTCATTTACGAACGAACGCGGCAGCGTCCATCGGTTGCTCGATGAAATCGATGCGATAAACTACAGCCGTCTCGGCTGATCGTCGTTAGTCGCGCGAGCAACGATGGCCGCACAATCGACGCGTCGTCGTTTGCGATTATTCGCCTCAGGCTATCCGTGAGTATGTATAACATTCATTTACGAACGAACGCGGCAGCGTCCATCGGTTGCTCGATGAAATCGATGCGATAAACTACAGCCGTTTCGGCTGGTCGTCGTTAGTCGCGCGAGCAACGATGGCCGCAAAATCGACGCGTCGTCGTTTGCGATCATTCGCCTCAGGCTATCCGTGAGTATGTATAACATTCATTTACGAACGAACGCGGCAGCGTCCATCGGTTGCTCGATGAAATCGATGCGATAAACTACAGCCGTCTCGGCTGATCGTCGTTAGTCGCGCGAGCAACGATGGCCGCACAATCGACGCGTCGTCGTTTGCGATTATTCGCCTCAGGCTATCCGTGAGTATGTATAACATTCATTTACGAACGAACGCGGCAGCGTCCATCGGTTGCTCGATGAAATCGATGCGATAAACTACAGCCGTCTCGGCTGATCGTCGTTAGTCGCGCGAGCAACGATGGCCGCACAATCGACGCGTCGTCGTT
>NC_135147.1:1322500-1342500 GCF_051014445.1 Colletes latitarsis
ATTCCGATTACGGGGCCTCGGATGAGTCCCGTATCGTTATTTTTCGTCACTACCTCCCCGTGCCGGGAGTGGGTAATTTGCGCGCCTGCTGCCTTCCTTGGATGTGGTAGCCGTTTCTCAGGCTCCCTCTCCGGAATCGAACCCTGATTCCCCGTTACCCGTTACAACCATGGTAGGCGCAGAACCTACCATCGACAGTTGATAAGGCAGACATTTGAAAGATGCGTCGCCGGTACTGGAAGACCGTGCGATCAGCACAAAGTTATTCAGAGTCACCAAAGCAAACGATGAACGAACGGACAATAATGCCCGTCCAGACCACCGATTGGTTTTGATCTAATAAAAGCGTTCCTCCCATCACTGGGACGAACTCTGTTTTGCATGTATTAGCTCTAGAATTACCACAGTTATCCAAGTAAATGTGGGTACGATCAAAGGAACCATAACTGATTTAATGAGCCATTCGCGGTTTCACCTTAATACGGCGTGTACTGAGACATGCATGGCTTAATCTTTGAGACAAGCATATGACTACTGGCAGGATCAACCAGGGAACTTGAGTAAAGTTCTTTTGTAATATTCTCTCAATTTTATTCTTCGTCGCCGACTCTGAAGGAGAACGGACGACGACACATAAAAAACTCCTTCTTTCAACATCAAATTTTAGTCTTTCGTTCGAAAGACTTGAGAGCCACCTCTTCCTCTCTTGTGTTATAATATTATATATGTATAGAGAGGGTACCACCAAAAACCCTCTCCTTCGTTTAGTTTCTTTCACTTTTCCGAGAGCTCCCCAAACTCTCGTTTATTTAATTTAATTTCATTTTTCGAGAGAGCGACCACCAACTAACTCTCTTATATTTGCTTTTTCTCGACAGAGCCACCACCAACTAACTCTCTTATATTTGCTTTTTCTCGACAGAGTCACCACCAACTCTCTCTCGTTTATATTTGCTTTTTCTCGACAGAGAAACCACCAACTCTCTCGTTTATATTTGCTTTTTCTCGACAGAGTCACCACCAAACTCTCTCGTTTCGTATTTTACTTCACAACAGAACATTATTGTATAATGGTATCCCACAACGACAAAGTACGTAGAGCTGCGCTCATGCTGAACATCTCGGGCACTTATTCACGCTGGGCATCGATCGTGGAAGCACGTATTGCCAGGCCCGAAGACTAAGCATTCATGCTGGACAAAAACGAGAAAGCGCGTATGTGCTGGTCGAGAAAGCACGTATTCGGCGCCGTACTGTTATGTCGAGGTCAGACACCTGTATTTCATTCTTTGCTCACTTTCCAGAGTACGAACCGTAGTTCCATACAATTTTTGCCTTTTAAGCTACGCTCCGTAGAGTGTAGTGCCAGTTTATGGTTTTCACAAAATTTTCAATCGCTCGGACTGAAGAGTTGATGCTCGGATAGTACGAGTATACATATTTTAAACGTATACAAGTCACCAACGTCACTCGAGACGCTTATACCACTTCAAGAGCCATTCGGTCAAAGACACCGACTCGTGGCAATGCAGTGTGGAGAAAGTCTGGAACGAGCACGATACAGAACAGTCAGGATGAAATCCCGAGGAGCGACGACTGCTTCTCAACCGAGGTCGAAGAATAGCCGTACGCTCGACGCTGCCCCGACCGACTCGACCGGACCGTCGCTTCTCTTATAGGTACCGAGGCGCCCGCCGGAACGCCGGCGACGCACGGGCTTACGCACGGCCGCTTATGGGGGGAACCGCGCGACCCAACCGCCCGCCCGAACGGCCTGTTATAACTTAGAGCGAAAACCAACACCTGTAATTTCCTTAATAATTGAGCTAGGGCAAAAAAAAAAAACGCTATCTTGTAGGAAAAAAGCAGGGGAACACGATGCCGTCGTTAAAAATATAGATTGCCGTGCTCGTTTTCGAGAAAAAAATGAAAAAATGGTCAAAATCGTCGCAGGACAAAAACTCGACACGCTATCTTGTAGGCAAAAATTAGACGAATTCAAAACCGTAGTTAAAAATATCGGTCGTCGCGCTAGTTTTCGAGAAAAAAACAAAAACGTTCAAAAAATTCGAGATAAAAAAAAAAAACCAGCCTACCAGATAGAAAAAATTACACTGAACAAATATCATATAGGTCAAAATATGTGTTAGCGTACTAGTTTTCGAGATATAGACGAAAAACCGTCGCCGCCGATCGGTACGTCGGTCGATGCGAAAGCACCGCGCGACCGAGCGCCCGCCTAAAAGACCAGTTCGAACATACCGAAAAATCAAGAAACCGTAACTTCCTTAATAATTGAGCTAGGACAAAAAATCGACACGCTATCTTGCAGGAAAAAATCCGGGGAACACGATGGCGTCGTCAAAAGTGCAGGTCGTCGAGCTCGTTTTCGAGAAAAAAAAAAAAAAATTCTCAAAATTCGACAAAAAAATAAAACGATAAGTGGACCGTGTAGAGAATCTAAAACTGCATAAGAATCGTATAGACGAAAATTGGCGTTCACGTGCTCGTTTTTGTGGAAAAAATTAAAAAAGCTCTCAAACTTCGAGGTAAAAAAAACAAAAACCATCCACCAGGTAGCCAACGGAAAACGGTACAAGTATCGTACGGGCGAAAACGAGCGTTACCGTGCTCGTTTTCGAGTTATTGACGAAAAACAGCCTGGAGCGATCGGTCCGGCGGTCGACGCGCGAAACTTTCTAAGTCCGCTCTGCTCCGAAACACCGCTCCGGCGTCAAAAATCGTCGTAGGACAAAAAATCGACACGCTATCTTGCAGGAAAAAATCCGGGGAACACGATGGCGTCGTCAAAAGTGCAGGTCGTCGAGCTCGTTTTCGAGAAAAAAAAAAAAAAATTCTCAAAATTCGACAAAAAAATAAAACGATCACTGGACCGTGTAGAGAATCTAAAACTGCATAAGAATCGTATAGACGAAAATTGGCGTTCACGCGCTCGTTTTTGAGAAAAAAGTTAAAAAAGCTCTCAAAATTCGAGATAAAAAAAAAAAAAACCATCTACCAGGTAGCCAACGGTAAACGGTACAAGTATCGTACGGGCGAAAACGAGCGTTACCGTGCTCGTTTTCGAGTTATTGGCGAGAAACAGCCTGGAGCGATCGGTCCGGCGGTCGACGCGCGAAAGTTTCTAAGTCAGCTCTGCTCCGAATCATCGCTCCGGCGTCAAAAATCGTCGTAGGACAAAAAATCGCCACCCTATCTTGCAGAAAAAAATCCGGGGAACACGATGGCGTCGTCAAAAGTGCAGGTCGTCGAGCTCGTTTTCGAGAAAAAAAAAAAAAAATTCTCAAAATTCGACAAAAAAATAAAACGATCAGTGGACCGTGTAGAGAATCTAAAACTGCATAAGAATCGTATAGACGAAAATTGGCGTTCACGTGCTCGTTTTTGTGGAAAAAATTAAAAAAGCTCTCAAACTTCGAGGTAAAAAAAACAAAAACCATCCACCAGGTAGCCAACGGAAAACGGTACAAGTATCGTACGGGCGAAAACGAGCGTTACCGTGCTCGTTTTCGAGTTATTGACGAAAAACAGCCTGGAGCGATCGGTCCGGCGGTCGACGCGCGAAAGTTTCTAAGTCCGCTCTGCCCCGAAACACCGCTCCGGCGTCAAAAATCGTCGTAGGACAAAAAATCGACACGCTATCTTGCAGGAAAAAATCCGGGGAACACGATGGCGTCGTCAAAAGTGCAGGTCGTCGAGCTCGTTTTCGAGAAAAAAAAAAAACAATTCTCAAAATTCGACAAAAAAATAAAACGATCACTGGACCGTGTAGAGAATCTAAAACTGCATAAGAATCGTATAGACGAAAATTGGCGTTCACGTGCTCGTTTTTGCGGGAAAAATTAAAAAAGCTCTCAAAGTTCGAGATAAAAAAAAAAAAAACCGTCCACCAGGTAGCCAACGGTAAACGGTACAAGTATCGTACGGGCGAAAACGAGCGTTACCGTGCTCGTTTTCGAGTTATTGACGAAAAACAGCCTGGAGCGATCGGTCCGGCGGTCGACGCGCGAAACTTTCTAAGTCCGCTCTGCTCCGAAACACCGCTCCGGCGTCAAAAATCGTCGTAGGACAAAAAATCGACACGCTATCTTGCAGGAAAAAATCCGGGGAACACGATGGCGTCGTCAAAAGTGCAGGTCGTCGAGCTCGTTTTCGAGAAAAAAAAAAAAAAATTCTCAAAATTCGACAAAAAAATAAAACGATAAGTGGACCGTGTAGAGAATCTAAAACTGCATAAGAATCGTATAGACGAAAATTGGCGTTCACGTGCTCGTTTTTGTGGAAAAAATTAAAAAAGCTCTCAAACTTCGAGGTAAAAAAAACAAAAACCATCCACCAGGTAGCCAACGGAAAACGGTACAAGTATCGTACGGGCGAAAACGAGCGTTACCGTGCTCGTTTTCGAGTTATTGACGAAAAACAGCCTGGAGCGATCGGTCCGGCGGTCGACGCGCGAAACTTTCTAAGTCCGCTCTGCTCCGAAACACCGCTCCGGCGTCAAAAATCGTCGTAGGACAAAAAATCGACACGCTATCTTGCAGGAAAAAATCCGGGGAACACGATGGCGTCGTCAAAAGTGCAGGTCGTCGAGCTCGTTTTCGAGAAAAAAAAAAAAAAATTCTCAAAATTCGACAAAAAAATAAAACGATCACTGGACCGTGTAGAGAATCTAAAACTGCATAAGAATCGTATAGACGAAAATTGGCGTTCACGCGCTCGTTTTTGAGAAAAAAGTTAAAAAAGCTCTCAAAATTCGAGATAAAAAAAAAAAAAACCATCTACCAGGTAGCCAACGGTAAACGGTACAAGTATCGTACGGGCGAAAACGAGCGTTACCGTGCTCGTTTTCGAGTTATTGGCGAGAAACAGCCTGGAGCGATCGGTCCGGCGGTCGACGCGCGAAAGTTTCTAAGTCAGCTCTGCTCCGAATCATCGCTCCGGCGTCAAAAATCGTCGTAGGACAAAAAATCGCCACCCTATCTTGCAGAAAAAAATCCGGGGAACACGATGGCGTCGTCAAAAGTGCAGGTCGTCGAGCTCGTTTTCGAGAAAAAAAAAAAAAAATTCTCAAAATTCGACAAAAAAATAAAACGATCAGTGGACCGTGTAGAGAATCTAAAACTGCATAAGAATCGTATAGACGAAAATTGGCGTTCACGTGCTCGTTTTTGTGGAAAAAATTAAAAAAGCTCTCAAACTTCGAGGTAAAAAAAACAAAAACCATCCACCAGGTAGCCAACGGAAAACGGTACAAGTATCGTACGGGCGAAAACGAGCGTTACCGTGCTCGTTTTCGAGTTATTGACGAAAAACAGCCTGGAGCGATCGGTCCGGCGGTCGACGCGCGAAAGTTTCTAAGTCCGCTCTGCCCCGAAACACCGCTCCGGCGTCAAAAATCGTCGTAGGACAAAAAATCGACACGCTATCTTGCAGGAAAAAATCCGGGGAACACGATGGCGTCGTCAAAAGTGCAGGTCGTCGAGCTCGTTTTCGAGAAAAAAAAAAAAAAATTCTCAAAATTCGACAAAAAAATAAAACGATAAGTGGACCGTGTAGAGAATCTAAAACTGCATAAGAATCGTATAGACGAAAATTGGCGTTCACGTGCTCGTTTTTGTGGAAAAAATTAAAAAAGCTCTCAAACTTCGAGGTAAAAAAAACAAAAACCATCCACCAGGTAGCCAACGGAAAACGGTACAAGTATCGTACGGGCGAAAACGAGCGTTACCGTGCTCGTTTTCGAGTTATTGACGAAAAACAGCCTGGAGCGATCGGTCCGGCGGTCGACGCGCGAAACTTTCTAAGTCCGCTCTGCTCCGAAACACCGCTCCGGCGTCAAAAATCGTCGTAGGACAAAAAATCGACACGCTATCTTGCAGGAAAAAATCCGGGGAACACGATGGCGTCGTCAAAAGTGCAGGTCGTCGAGCTCGTTTTCGAGAAAAAAAAAAAAAAATTCTCAAAATTCGACAAAAAAATAAAACGATCAGTGGACCGTGTAGAGAATCTAAAACTGCATAAGAATCGTATAGACGAAAATTGGCGTTCACGCGCTCGTTTTTGAGAAAAAAGTTAAAAAAGCTCTCAAAATTCGAGATAAAAAAAAAAAAAACCATCTACCAGGTAGCCAACGGTAAACGGTACAAGTATCGTACGGGCGAAAACGAGCGTTACCGTGCTCGTTTTCGAGTTATTGGCGAAAAACAGCCTGGAGCGATCGGTCCGGCGGTCGACGCGCGAAAGTTTCTAAGTCCGCTCTGCTCCGAATCATCGCTCCGGCGTCAAAAATCGTCGTAGGACAAAAAATCGCCACCCTATCTTGCAGGAAAAAATCCGGGGAACACGATGGCGTCGTCAAAAGTGCAGGTCGTCGAGCTCGTTTTCGAGAAAAAAAAAAAAAAATTCTCAAAATTCGACAAAAAAATAAAACGATCAGTGGACCGTGTAGAGAATCTAAAACTGCATAAGAATCGTATAGACGAAAATTGGCGTTCACGTGCTCGTTTTTGTGGAAAAAATTAAAAAAGCTCTCAAACTTCGAGGTAAAAAAAACAAAAACCATCCACCAGGTAGCCAACGGAAAACGGTACAAGTATCGTACGGGCGAAAACGAGCGTTACCGTGCTCGTTTTCGAGTTATTGACGAAAAACAGCCTGGAGCGATCGGTCCGGCGGTCGACGCGCGAAACTTTCTAAGTCCGCTCTGCTCCGAAACACCGCTCCGGCGTCAAAAATCGTCGTAGGACAAAAAATCGACACGCTATCTTGCAGGAAAAAATCCGGGGAACACGATGGCGTCGTCAAAAGTGCAGGTCGTCGAGCTCGTTTTCGAGAAAAAAAAAAAAAAATTCTCAAAATTCGACAAAAAAATAAAACGATCACTGGACCGTGTAGAGAATCTAAAACTGCATAAGAATCGTATAGACGAAAATTGGCGTTCACGCGCTCGTTTTTGAGAAAAAAGTTAAAAAAGCTCTCAAAATTCGAGATAAAAAAAAAAAAAACCATCTACCAGGTAGCCAACGGTAAACGGTACAAGTATCGTACGGGCGAAAACGAGCGTTACCGTGCTCGTTTTCGAGTTATTGGCGAGAAACAGCCTGGAGCGATCGGTCCGGCGGTCGACGCGCGAAAGTTTCTAAGTCAGCTCTGCTCCGAATCATCGCTCCGGCGTCAAAAATCGTCGTAGGACAAAAAATCGCCATCCTATCTTGCAGAAAAAAATCCGGGGAACACGATGGCGTCGTCAAAAGTGCAGGTCGTCGAGCTCGTTTTCGAGAAAAAAAAAAAAAAATTCTCAAAATTCGACAAAAAAATAAAACGATCAGTGGACCGTGTAGAGAATCTAAAACTGCATAAGAATCGTATAGACGAAAATTGGCGTTCACGTGCTCGTTTTTGTGGAAAAAATTAAAAAAGCTCTCAAACTTCGAGGTAAAAAAAACAAAAACCATCCACCAGGTAGCCAACGGAAAACGGTACAAGTATCGTACGGGCGAAAACGAGCGTTACCGTGCTCGTTTTCGAGTTATTGACGAAAAACAGCCTGGAGCGATCGGTCCGGCGGTCGACGCGCGAAAGTTTCTAAGTCCGCTCTGCCCCGAAACACCGCTCCGGCGTCAAAAATCGTCGTAGGACAAAAAATCGACACGCTATCTTGCAGGAAAAAATCCGGGGAACACGATGGCGTCGTCAAAAGTGCAGGTCGTCGAGCTCGTTTTCGAGAAAAAAAAAAAACAATTCTCAAAATTCGACAAAAAAATAAAACGATCACTGGACCGTGTAGAGAATCTAAAACTGCATAAGAATCGTATAGACGAAAATTGGCGTTCACGTGCTCGTTTTTGCGGGAAAAATTAAAAAAGCTCTCAAAGTTCGAGATAAAAAAAAAAAAAACCGTCCACCAGGTAGCCAACGGTAAACGGTACAAGTATCGTACGGGCGAAAACGAGCGTTACCGTGCTCGTTTTCGAGTTATTGACGAAAAACAGCCTGGAGCGATCGGTCCGGCGGTCGACGCGCGAAACTTTCTAAGTCCGCTCTGCTCCGAATCATCGCTCCGGCGTCAAAAATCGTCGTAGGACAAAAAATCGCCACCCTATCTTGCAGGAAAAAATCCGGGGAACACGATGGCGTCGTCAAAAGTGCAGGTCGTCGAGCTCGTTTTCGAGAAAAAAAAAAAAAAATTCTCAAAATTCGACAAAAAAATAAAACGATCAGTGGACCGTGTAGAGAATCTAAAACTGCATAAGAATCGTATAGACGAAAATTGGCGTTCACGTGCTCGTTTTTGCGGGAAAAATTAAAAAAGCTCTCAAAGTTCGAGATAAAAAAAAAAAAAACCGTCCACCAGGTAGCCAACGGTAAACGGTACAAGTATCGTACGGGCGAAAACGAGCGTTACCGTGCTCGTTTTCGAGTTATTGACGAAAAACAGCCTGGAGCGATCGGTCCGGCGGTCGACGCGCGAAAGTTTCTAAGTCCGCTCTGCTCCGAATCATCGCTCCGGCGTCAAAAATCATCGTAGGACAAAAAATCGCCACCCTATCTTGCAGGAAAAAATCCGGGGAACACGATGGCGTCGTCAAAAGTGCAGGTCGACGAGCTCGTTTTCGAGAAAAAAAAAAAAAAATTCTCAAAATTCGACAAAAAAATAAAACGATCATTGGACCGTGTAGAGAATCTAAAACTGCATAAGAATCGTATAGACCAAAATTGGCCTTAACGTGCTGGTTTTCGAGTTATTGACGATAAGCCGGTATATATATGTCCGAGATAAAAAAAAAGATAGGGACAGTGGGAATCTCCTATACTATCACGGGCGTGTATTCTCCTACTAGTTTGATGGTTGTTGTTGCATAAACCAGCGACTGTTTGGCCCGCCGTTTAACCGCGCGGTTTAAAATTGCAACACAATGTTGGTGTCGCTCCGGGGTGAAAAAATGGAAAAACGACATACTTTACGCATAGGGGCGGCTGATCTTAACATATTTTGTCATGTCACCACCCCAGTGACTCTAAGACGGATTTTGCCGTCGCACGTTTTTTTATTAAAAAGTTATTAGTATATAAAAGATTTCGTTAAGCAAAAAGACACGAATATGGGAGTAGGACAAAAAATCGCCAGCCTATCTTGCAGGAAAAAATCCGGGGAACACGATGGCGTCGTCAAAAGTGCAGGTCGTCGAGCTAGTTTTCGAGAAAAAAAAAAAAAAATTCTCAAAACTCGACAAAAAAATAAAACGATCAGTGGACCGTGTAGAGAATCTAAAACTGCATAAGAATCGTATAGACCAAAATTGGCGTTCACGTGCTCGTTTTTGAGAAAAAAGTTAAAAAAGCTCTCAAAATTCGAGATAAAAAAAAAACAAACCATCTGCCAGGTAGCCAACGGTAAACGGTACAAGTATCGTACGGGCGAAAACGAGCGTTACCGTGCTCGTTTTCGAGTTATTGACGAAAAACAGCCTGGAGCGATCGGTCCGGCGGTCGACGCGCGAAAGTTTCTAAGTCCGCTCTGCTCCGAATCATCGCTCCGGCGTCAAAAATCATCGTAGGACAAAAAATCGCCACCCTATCTTGCAGGAAAAAATCCGGGGAACACGATGGCGTCGTCAAAAGTGCAGGTCGACGAGCTCGTTTTCGAGAAAAAAAAAAAAAAATTCTCAAAATTCGACAAAAAAATAAAACGATCATTGGACCGTGTAGAGAATCTAAAACTGCATAAGAATCGTATAGACCAAAATTGGCCTTAACGTGCTGGTTTTCGAGTTATTGACGATAAGCCGGTATATATATGTCCGAGATAAAAAAAAAGATAGGGACAGTGGGAATCTCCTATACTATCACGGGCGTGTATTCTCCTACTAGTTTGATGGTTGTTGTTGCATAAACCAGCGACTGTTTGGCCCGCCGTTTAACCGCGCGGTTTAAAATTGCAACACAATGTTGGTGTCGCTCCGGGGTGAAAAAATGGAAAAACGACATACTTTACGCATAGGGGCGGCTGATCTTAACATATTTTGTCATGTCACCACCCCAGTGACTCTAAGACGGATTTTGCCGTCGCACGTTTTTTTATTAAAAAGTTATTAGTATATAAAAGATTTCGTTAAGCAAAAAGACACGAATATGGGAGTAGGACAAAAAATCGCCAGCCTATCTTGCAGGAAAAAATCCGGGGAACACGATGGCGTCGTCAAAAGTGCAGGTCGTCGAGCTAGTTTTCGAGAAAAAAAAAAAAAAATTCTCAAAACTCGACAAAAAAATAAAACGATCAGTGGACCGTGTAGAGAATCTAAAACTGCATAAGAATCGTATAGACCAAAATTGGCGTTCACGTGCTCGTTTTTGAGAAAAAAGTTAAAAAAGCTCTCAAAATTCGAGATAAAAAAAAAAAAAACCATCTACCAGGTAGCCAACGGTAAACGGTACAAGTATCGTACGGGCGAAAACGAGCGTTACCGTGCTCGTTTTCGAGTTATTGACGAAAAACAGCCTGGAGCGATCGGTCCGGCGGTCGACGCGCGAAAGTTTCTAAGTCCGCTCTGCTCCGAATCATCGCTCCGGCGTCAAAAATCGTCGTAGGACAAAAAATCGCCACCCTATCTTGCAGGAAAAAATCCGGGGAACACGATGGCGTCGTCAAAAGTGCAGGTCGTCGAGCTCGTTTTCGAGAAAAAAAAAAAAAAATTCTCAAAATTCGACAAAAAAATAAAACGATCAGTGGACCGTGTAGAGAATATAAAACTGCATAAGAATCGTATAGACGAAAATTGGCGTTCACGTGCTCGTTTTTGTGGAAAAAATTAAAAAAGCTCTCAAACTTCGAGATAAAAAAAAAAAAAACCATCTACCAGGTAGCCAACGGTAAACGGTACAAGTATCGTACGGGCGAAAACGAGCGTTACCGTGCTCGTTTTCGAGTTATTGACGAAAAACAGCCTGGAGCGATCGGTCCGGCGGTCGACGCGCGAAAGTTTCTAAGTCCGCTCTGCTCCGAAACACCGCTCCGGCGTCAAAAATCGTCGTAGGACAAAAAATAGACACGCTATCTTGCAGGAAAAAATCCGGGGAACACGATGGCGTCGTCAAAAGTGCAGGTCGTCGAGCTCGTTTTCGAGAAAAAAAAAAAAAAATTCTCAAAATTCGACAAAAAAATAAAACGATCAGTGGACCGTGTAGAGAATATAAAACTGCATAAGAATCGTATAGACGAAAATTGGCGTTCACGTGCTCGTTTTTGTGGAAAAAATTAGAAAAGCTCTCAAACTTCGAGATAAAAAAAAAAAAAACCGTCTACCAGGTAGCCAACGGTAAACGGTACAAGTATCGTACGGGCGAAAACGAGCGTTACCGTGCTCGTTTTCGAGTTATTGACGAAAAACAGCCTGGAGCGATCGGTCCGGCGGTCGACGCGCGAAAGTTTCTAAGTCCGCTCTGCTCCGAATCATCGCTCCGGCGTCAAAAATCGTCGTAGGACAAAAAATCGCAACCCTATCTTGCAGGAAAAAATCCGGGGAACACGATGGCGTCGTCAAAAGTGCAGGTCGTCGAGCTCGTTTTCGAGAAAAAAAAAAAAAAATTCTCAAAATTCGACAAAAAAATAAAACGATCAGTGGACCGTGTAGAGAATATAAAACTGCATAAGAATCGTATAGACGAAAATTGGCGTTCACGTGCTCGTTTTTGTGGAAAAAATTAAAAAAGCTCTCAAACTTCGAGATAAAAAAAAAAAAAACCATCTACCAGGTAGCCAACGGTAAACGGTACAAGTATCGTACGGGCGAAAATGAGCGTTACCGTGCTCGTTTTCGAGTTATTGACGAAAAACAGCCTGGAGCGATCGCTCCGGCGGTCGACGCGCGAAAGTTTCTAAGTCCGCTCTGCTCCGAAACACCGCTCCGGCGTCAAAAATCGTCGTAGGACAAAAAATCGCCACCCTATCTTGCAGGAAAAAATCCGGGGAACACGATGGCGTCGTCAAAAGTGCAGGTCGTCGAGCTCGTTTTCGAGAAAAAAAAAAAAAAATTCTCAAAATTCGACAAAAAAATAAAACGATCAGTGGACCGTGTAGAGAATCTAAAACTGCATAAGAATCGTATAGACGAAAATTGGCGTTCACGTGCTCGTTTTTGTGGAAAAAATTAAAAAAGCTCTCAAACTTCGAGATAAAAAAAAAAAAAACCATCTACCAGGTAGCCAACGGTAAACGGTACAAGTATCGTACGGGCGAAAACGAGCGTTACCGTGCTCGTTTTCGAGTTATTGACGAAAAACAGCCTGGAGCGATCGGTCCGGCGGTCGACGCGCGAAAGTTTCTAAGTCCGCTCTGCTCCGAAACACCGCTCCGGCGTCAAAAATCGTCGTAGGACAAAAAATAGACACGCTATCTTGCAGGAAAAAATCCGGGGAACACGATGGCGTCGTCAAAAGTGCAGGTCGTCGAGCTCGTTTTCGAGAAAAAAAAAAAAAAATTCTCAAAATTCGACAAAAAAATAAAACGATCAGTGGACCGTGTAGAGAATATAAAACTGCATAAGAATCGTATAGACGAAAATTGGCGTTCACGTGCTCGTTTTTGAGAAAAAAGTTAAAAAAGCTCTCAAAATTCGAGATAAAAAAAAAACAAACCATCTGCCAGGTAGCCAACGGTAAACGGTACAAGTATCGTACGGGCGAAAACGAGCGTTACCGTGCTCGTTTTCGAGTTATTGACGAAAAACAGCCTGGAGCGATCGGTCCGGCGGTCGACGCGCGAAAGTTTCTAAGTCCGCTCTGCTCCGAATCATCGCTCCGGCGTCAAAAATCGTCGTAGGACAAAAAATCGCAACCCTATCTTGCAGGAAAAAATCCGGGGAACACGATGGCGTCGTCAAAAGTGCAGGTCGTCGAGCTCGTTTTCGAGAAAAAAAAAAAAAAATTCTCAAAATTCGACAAAAAAATAAAACGATCAGTGGACCGTGTAGAGAATATAAAACTGCATAAGAATCGTATAGACGAAAATTGGCGTTCACGTGCTCGTTTTTGAGAAAAAAGTTAAAAAAGCTCTCAAAATTCGAGATAAAAAAAAAACAAACCATCTGCCAGGTAGCCAACGGTAAACGGTACAAGTATCGTACGGGCGAAAACGAGCGTTACCGTGCTCGTTTTCGAGTTATTGACGAAAAACAGCCTGGAGCGATCGGTCCGGCGGTCGACGCGCGAAAGTTTCTAAGTCCGCTCTGCTCCGAATCATCGCTCCGGCGTCAAAAATCATCGTAGGACAAAAAATCGCCACCCTATCTTGCAGGAAAAAATCCGGGGAACACGATGGCGTCGTCAAAAGTGCAGGTCGACGAGCTCGTTTTCGAGAAAAAAAAAAAAAAATTCTCAAAATTCGACAAAAAAATAAAACGATCATTGGACCGTGTAGAGAATCTAAAACTGCATAAGAATCGTATAGACCAAAATTGGCCTTAACGTGCTGGTTTTCGAGTTATTGACGATAAGCCGGTATATATATGTCCGAGATAAAAAAAAAGATAGGGACAGTGGGAATCTCCTATACTATCACGGGCGTGTATTCTCCTACTAGTTTGATGGTTGTTGTTGCATAAACCAGCGACTGTTTGGCCCGCCGTTTAACCGCGCGGTTTAAAATTGCAACACAATGTTGGTGTCGCTCCGGGGTGAAAAAATGGAAAAACGACATACTTTACGCATAGGGGCGGCTGATCTTAACATATTTTGTCAATGTCATCTTCCCAGTGACCCTAGGAAGGAGTTTGCCGTTGCACGTTTTCCTATTAAAAAGTAATTAGTGTACAAAAATTTTCGTGAAGCAAAAAACAAGAATATGAAAGTACGTTCCATGAGCATTACGGTGAATAAAACAGAAATTAAAAATTCCCGAGGGGTTGAACAGCATCATATTGAATTCGTTTTGCTGACTGGGGTCTGCGCCCCCCAGACCCCCGCTACACTAGCCCAGACCAAACCCACTTTGTAATAGTGGTATCATATTAAATTGAACAGCATCGTACTTAATTCGTTTTGCTGAATGGGGGGCTGCGCCCCCCAAACCCCCGCTACACTAGCCCAGACCTAACCCATTTTGTAATAGCGGTATCAAATTAAATTGAACAGTATCGTACTAAATTCGTTTTGCTGACTGGGGGGCTGCGCCCCCCAGACCCCCGCAACACTAGCCCGGACCTAACCCACTTTGTAATAGCGGTATCATATTAAATTGAACAGCATCGTACTAAATTCGTTTTGCTGAATGGGGGGCTGCGCCCCCCAAACCCCCGCTACACTAGCCCAGACCTAACCCATTTTGTAATAGCGGTATCAAATTAAATTGAACAGCATCATATTGAATTCGTTTTGCTGACTGGGGTCTGCGCCCCCCAGACCCCCGCTACAATAGCCCAGACCTAACCCACTTTGTAATAGTGGTATCATATTAAATTGAACAGCATCGTACTTAATTCGTTTTGCTGAATGGGGGGCTGCGCCCCCCAAACCCCCGCTACACTAGCCCAGACCTAACCCATTTTGTAATAGCGGTATCAAATTAAATTGAACAGCATCGTACTAAATTCGTTTTGCTGACAGGGGTCTGCGCCCCCCAGACCCCCGCTACACTAGCCCAGACCTAACCCCCTTTGTAATAGCGGTATCATATTAAATTGAACAGCATCATATTGAATTCGTTTTGCTGACTGGGGTCTGCGCGCCCCAGACCCCCGCAACACTAGCCCGGACCTAACCCACTTTGTAATAGCGGTATCATATTAAATTGAACAGCATCGTACTAAATTCGTTTTGCTGAATGGGGGGCTGCGCCCCCCAAACCCCCGCTACACTAGCCCAGACCTAACCCATTTTGTAATAGCGGTATCAAATTAAATTGAACAGTATCGTACTAAATTCGTTTTGCTGACTGGGGGGCTGCGCCCCCCAGACCCCCGCAACACTAGCCCGGACCTAACCCACTTTGTAATAGTGGTATCATATTAAATTGAACAGCATCGTACATAATTCGTTTTGCTGAATGGGGGGCTGCGCCCCCCAAACCCCCGCTACACTAGCCCAGACCTAACCCATTTTGTAATAGCTGTATCAAATTAAATTGAACAGCATCATATTGAATTCGTTTTGCTGACAGGGGTCTGCGCCCCCCAGACCCCCGCTACACTAGCCCAGACCTAACCCACTTTGTAATAGTGGTATCATATTAAATTGAACAGCATCGTACATAATTCGTTTTGCTGAATGGGGGGCTGCGCCCCCCAAACCCCCGCTACACTAGCCCAGACCTAACCCATTTTGTAATAGCGGTATCAAATTAAATTGAACAGCATCGTACTAAATTCGTTTTGCTGACAGGGGTCTGCGCCCCCCAAACCCCCGCTACACTAGCCCAGACCTAACCCATTTTGTAATAGCGGTATCAAATTAAATTGAACAGCATCATATTGAATTCGTTTTGCTGACTGGGGTCTGCGCCCCCCAAACCCCCGCTACACCAGCCCAGACCTAACCCATTTTGTAATAGCGGTACCAAATTAAATTGAGCAGCATCATATTGAATTCGTTTTGCTGACAGGGGTCTGCGCCCCCCAGACCCCCGCTACACTAGCCCAGACCTAACCCCCTTTGTAATAGCGGTATCATATTAAATTGAACAGCATCATATTGAATTCGTTTTGCTGACTGGGGTCTGCGCGCCCCAAACCACCGCAACACTGGCCCAGACCTAGCCCATTTTGTAATGACTGTATTGGAACTGCGTTAGGGCTAGTTTAGAATTGGTTAGGTGAAGTAATGCGGAGAGCAGTTTCGCCTGCGTCCCGGGATGCTTGTTGGCATGAGTGGTGTCTGAATGAGTAAAGACGGATGAGACACTTGTGGGGTATGGTGAGTCAGATTCTCAAACTACCCATATATTCTTCTGAGGCATGGGTGCCTATCCAAGGATCTCCTTCGGTATCTAAAACAGAAATAAAAAAAAAAAAAAAAAAAAAAAAAAAAATGAATATGGACTGTGTTAGGACTGAATTGGATAAGGTCTGGGTTACGTCTCGGTTAGGTCTGAGTTAGGACTGGTTTAAGACTGGGTTAGGACTGGGTTAGGACTGGGTTAGGACTGGGTTAGGTCTGGGTTAGGACTGGGTTAGGTCTGGGTTAGGTCTGGGTTAGGACTGGGTTAGGTCTGGGTTAGGACTGGGTTAGGACTGGGTTAGGTCTGGGTTAGGTCTGGGTTAGGTCTGGGTTAGGACTGGGTTAGGACTGGGTTAGGTCTGGGTTAGGTCTGGGTTAGGTCTGGGTTAGGACTGGGTTAGGACTGGGTTAGGTCTGGGTTAGGTCTGGGTTAGGTCTGGGTTAGGTCTGGGTTAGGTCTGGGTTAGGTCTGGGTTAGGTCTGGGTTAGGACTGGGTTAGGACTGGGTTAGGTCTGGGTTAGGCCTGGGTTAGGTCTGGGTTAGGACTGGGTTAGGACTGGGTTAGGTCTGGGTTAGGACTGGGTTAGGTCTGGGTTAGGACGGGGTTAGGTCTGGGTTAGGTCTGGGTTAGGACTGGGATAGGTCTGGGTTAGGTCTGGGTTACGACTGGGTTAGGTCTGGGTTACGACTGGGTTAGGTCTGGGTTACGACTGGGTTAGGTCTGGGTTACGACTGGGTTAGGTCTGGGTTACGACTGGGTTAGGATTGGGTTAGGTCTGGTTTAGGACTGGGTTAGGTCTAGGTTAGGACTGGGTTAGGTCTGGGTTAGGTCTGGGTTAGGACTGGGTTAGGTCTGGGTTAGGACTGGGTTAGTACTGGGTTAGGACTGGGTTAGGTCTGGGTTAGGTCTGGGTTATTTCTGGGTTAGGTCTGGGTTAGGTCTGGGTTAGGTCTGGGTTAGGGCTGGGTTAGGTCTGGGTTAGGTCTGGGTCAGGTCTGGGGTATTTCTGGGTTAGGACTGGGTTAGGTCTGGGTTAGGTCTGGGTTATTTCTGGGTTAGGTCTGGGTTAGGTCTGGGTTAGGTCTGGGTTAGGTCTGGGTTAGGTCTGGGTTAGGTCTGGGTTAGGACTGGGTTAGTACTGGGTTAGGACTGGGTTAGGTCTGGGTTAGGTCTGGGTTATTTCTGGGTTAGGTCTGGGTTAGGGCTGGGTTAGGTCTGGGTTAGGTCTGGGTCAGGTCTGGGGTATTTCTGGGTTAGGACTGGGTTAGGTCTGGGTTAGGTCTGGGTTAGGACTGGGTTAGGTCTGGGTTAGGACTGGGTTAGGACTGGGTTAGGTCTGGGTTAGGTCTGGGTTAGGTTTGGGTTAGGACTGGGTAGGTTCTGGGTTAGGACTTGGTTCGGACTGGGTTAGGACTGTGTTAGGACTGGGTTAGGTCTGGGTTAGGTCTGGGTTAGGACTGGGTTAGGTCTGGGTTAGGACTGGGTTAGGTCTGGGTTAGGTCTGGGTTCGGTCTGGGTTAGGTCTGGGTTAGGTCTGGGTCAGGACTGGGTTAGGACTGGGTTAGGTCTGGGTTAGGACTGGGTTAGGACTGGGTTAGGTCTGGGTTAGGACTGGGTTAGGACTGGGTTAGGTCTGGGTTAGGACTGGGTTAGGACTGGGTTAGGTCTGGGTTAGGTCTGGGTTAGGACTGGGTTAGGTCTGGGTTAGGACTGGGTTAGGTCTGGGTTAGTACTGGATTTGGTTAGGTCTGTGTTAGGTCTGGGTTAGGACTGGGTTAGGACTGGGTTAGGTCTGGGTTAGGACTGGGTTAGGACTGGGTTAGGACTGGGTTAGGTCTGGGTTAGGTCTGGGTTATTTCTGGGTTAGGTCTGGGTTAGGTCTGGGTTAGGTCTGGGTTAGGTCTGGGTTAGGTCTGGGTTAGGACTGGGTTAGGACTGGGTTAGGTCTGGGTTAGGACTGGGTTAGGACTGGGTTAGGTCTGGGTTAGGACTGGGTTAGGTCTGGGTTAGGTCTGGGTTCGGTCTGGGTTAGGACTGGGTTAGGTCTGGGTTAGGTCTGGGTTAGGTCTGGGTTAGGTCTGGGTTAGGTCTGGGTTAGGACTGGGTTAGGACTGGGTTAGGTCTGGGTTAGGTCTGGGTTAGGACTGGGTTAGGTCTGGGTTAGTACTGGATTTGGTTAGGTCTGGGTTAGGTCTGGGATAGGACTGGGTTAGGACTGGGTTAGGTCTGGGTTAGGACTGGGTTAGGTCTGGGTTAGGTTTGGGTTAGGACTGGGTAGGTTCTGGGTTAGGACTTGGTTAGGACTGGGTTAGGACTGTGTTAGGACTGGGTTAGGTCTGGGTTAGGTCTGGGTTAGGACTGGGTTAGGTCTGGGTTAGGACTGGGTTAGGTCTGGGTTAGGTCTGGGTTCGGTCTGGGTTAGGTCTGGGTTAGGTCTGGGTTAGGACTGGGTTAGGACTGGGTTAGGTCTGGGTTAGGACTGGGTTAGGACTGGGTTAGGTCTGGGTTAGGACTGGGTTAGGACTGGGTTAGGTCTGGGTTAGGACTGGGTTAGGACTGGGTTAGGTCTGGGTTAGGTCTGGGTTAGGACTGGGTTAGGTCTGGGTTAGGTCTGGGTTCGGTCTGGGTTAGGTCTGGGTTAGGTCTGGGTTAGGACTGGGTTAGGACTGGGTTAGGTCTGGGTTAGGACTGGGTTAGGACTGGGTTAGGTCTGGGTTAGGACTGGGTTAGGACTGGGTTAGGTCTGGGTTAGGACTGGGTTAGGACTGGGTTAGGTCTGGGTTAGGTCTGGGTTAGGACTGGGTTAGGTCTGGGTTAGGACTGGGTTAGGTCTGGGTTAGTACTGGATTTGGTTAGGTCTGGGTTGGGTCTGGGTTAGGTCTGGGTTAGGACTGGGTTAGGACTGGGTTAGGTCTGGGTTAGGACTGGGTTAGGACTGGGTTAGGACTGGGTTAGGTCTGGGTTAGGTCTGGGTTATTTCTGGGTTAGGTCTGGGTTAGGTCTGGGTTAGGTCTGGGTTAGGTCTGGGTTAGGTCTGGGTTAGGTCTGGGTTAGGACTGGGTTAGGACTGGGTTAGGTCTGGGTTAGGACTGGGTTAGGACTGGGTTAGGTCTGGGTTAGGACTGGGTTAGGTCTGGGTTAGGACTGGGTTAGGTCTGGGTTAGTACTGGATTTGGTTAGGTCTGGGTTGGGTCTGGGTTAGGTCTGGGTTAGGACTGGGTTAGGACTGGGTTAGGTCTGGGTTAGGACTGGGTTAGGACTGGGTTAGGACTGGGTTAGGTCTGGGTTAGGTCTGGGTTATTTCTGGGTTAGGTCTGGGTTAGGTCTGGGTTAGGTCTGGGTTAGGACTGGGTTAGGTCTGGGATAGGTCTGGGTTAGGTCTGGGTTAGGACTGGGTTAGGACTGGGTTAGGTCTGGGTTAGGACTGGGTTAGGTCTGGGTTAGTACTGGATTTGGTTAGGTCTGGGTTAGGTCTGGGTTAGGTCTGGGTTAGGTCTGGGTTAGGACTGGGTTAGGACTGGGTTAGGTCTGGGTTAGGACTGGGTTAGGACTGGGTTAGGACTGGGTTAGGTCTGGGTTAGGTCTGGGTTATTTCTGGGTTAGGTCTGGGTTAGGTCTGGGTTAGGTCTGGGTTAGGTCTGGGTTAGGTCTGGGTTAGGTCTGGGTTAGGACTGGGTTAGGACTGGGTTAGGTCTGGGTTAGGTCTGGGTTAGGACTGGGTTAGGTCTGGGTTAGGACTGGGTTAGGTCTGGGTTAGGTCTGGGTTCGGTCTGGGTTAGGACTGGGTTAGGTCTGGGTTAGGTCTGGGTTAGGTCTGGGTTAGGTCTGGGTTAGGTCTGGGTTAGGTCTGGGTTAGGACTGGGTTAGGACTGGGTTAGGTCTGGGTTAGGTCTGGGTTAGGACTGGGTTAGGTCTGGGTTAGTACTGGATTTGGTTAGGTCTGGGTTAGGTCTGGGTTAGGTCTGGGTTAGGACTGGGTTAGGACTGGGTTAGGTCTGGGTTAGGACTGGGTTAGGACTGGGTTAGGACTGGGTTAGGTCTGGGTTAGGT
>NC_135147.1:1347500-1355000 GCF_051014445.1 Colletes latitarsis
CCAATTCCGTTCTTTCGCCCTCCACATCTCACCCTTGTACTCCGACAACAACCTCCTATACTCCATCCTCCTTTCCTCAACATTCACACCCCGTCTCCTAGCCTTCTGAAGCCTACGTCTGCCCTTCCTCACTTCCCTCTTCAGCCTCTCCAAAGCCTCCGTCCACCACACAATCTTCCCCACATTCACGCGCTTAACCTCCTTAAACCTTCTCCTGTTCGCCTCACGTATCCACGACATCATCATCTCCAACATCCTATCCACACCCATCCCATCCATGTCCCCTCCATACGACCGCAGGCCCTCCCTCAAATCATCCATATATCCCTCCCAGTCAGCATTCCTAGTGGACCATCTGGTCCCCACATCCACTTCATCCCTACCCACCTGATCACTCGTCATCACAACCAAAATCACATTATGATCACTCACTCCCCAATCATGCTTAACACTCCATTCAAACCTGCACCCCACACACACATCATTCACAATCGTCACATCTATATCACTTTCACCCCTCATACCCGAAAACGTATAATATTCACTCGGCTCATTCAACACAGACATCCCATTCGCCAAGATCCATTCCTCCAACACCTCCCCACGCATTTCACTCACCCGTGACCGGCCACCGCCCTTGCTAAACCACAAGGGCGAAACAGCGTTCGCATCCATCCCAACTAACACACACCTGCCCCTCGCAAAATTCCGCACCCCATCCATATAAGCCAAATACGGCTCGATGTCCTGCCCATACTGGCAGTACATCGACACAACATACATCTCCCCAAAATCCCCTTTCAACCAAACACAGACACCCCACTCATTCGTACACTCTCTCACACACATAACCTCCAGCCGCGCATCATTCACAACTATAGCAGCTCTAACCACTCCACCCTCACACACATACACATCCATACCAAGCGGCAAACCTCTCACCCTCCCATCCATAAAATACGGTTCCTGCAATAGTGCAACACTCACACCACGCTCACTTACAACCTTACCCAAATCACACATTACCGCATACGCTCTCTGACAATTACACTGCACTATATTAAGTCCCGTATTAGCCATTGCTAATTCTCTGTCTCTCTCTATCTAACATTCTCAAATACTCCGGGCACTCCTCAGACACAACCGCGTGATCACACCTCATACCCCTAATCTTGCAGTTACGACACACCACATCCTTCTTACAACTACCTCTCAAATGTCCAGTCTCACCACACCGCTGACACAATCTCTCAGTCACACTACACTCACGCATCATGTGCCCAAAAGCATAACACTTATGACATCTCAGCACACTCAAGAACTCTCTCACCTTACACGCATGCCATTTCACATACACACGTCCCTCCTTACACAGTACATCCCTCACCTTCCCACTCACCTCCATAATCACATTCCCAACACTCACATTCTTCCTATTCACCCTACTCAATATTCTCACCCGCTCCCTAAATTCACTCTCACTAACACTACCCTTAATATTCTTCTCATACATTTCATTCATGAACTCCTGACTCGCCATCTCATTCGGCACATCATACACAATCACCTTAGGACCTATCTTCCTAGGCAATTCCACTTTCAAACCAATTTCATCAAACTTCTTACATTCACGCACCGACTTCAAATCACTCTCACTCGCCGTCTCAATCGCTATACCACCCGCTCTGATCTTCCTCACCGCTTTCACACGCACATTCAACACACCACTCACCTCACGCATCACTTTCTCCTTCACCTGCTCACTCGTCGCTTTCACCGTCGCATCCTTAGGCCTAACGACCACCGCATACGACTTCGCATTCGACCGCACACTCTCCGACTTACTCACACCAGACATACCAGGCACACCTCTCACCACACTAGTACCAGCCACACTCGCATAACTCCCACCACCCTTCCCACTCATCCCACTCATCCCCATACTCATAAGCCTCTCGCACTCATCCAATCTTCCTTGCAGCCTCTCATTCTTATTCATCAGCCTAATCAGTTGCTCCTCATATTCACTCACAGCACTCAAAATAACCTGACTCGCAGCCTTGGACACTCTATTAGAATCAACAAACACAAACGCACGCAACCTCAACCCAATCATTCTCATCCTCGCCACATCATCATCCAAATCCTCACTCACACTTTCCACTCCGCCTTCCCTAACATCTTTCATATCCTTTCTCCGCTTCCCCAACACCGGACTTCTCTCCCCACTGCACACTGAAGAGGCCCTGGACCTAGCATTACCAGACCCAGATGCCCCCATCCCCACATCCACACACTCCTCCATCCGACTCTCCTTCTCGTCATTCCCCCCCTTATCCCCAGAAGAACAATAATCCATATAGTTCCCACGAGCAGGGACGAACTAAAAGTCACTTCCCGGGTGACGCCCTTTCCGAGAAGAAGGCTCGATACTCAGGAGATCGCCAGGTGTCCTGAGGTGACCGCTAGGGATTGAAGCTACCCCTCCAATCATGCATCCCATCACCGCGCATCATAGCTTGGGATTCGGGGGTAATTTACAGAGTTACCATCCTCACGGTCCAGGCGGTTAAGCCAAGACCCCCGGCCCGACCTGCCATCGCGTACCATTCGCAAAACCTAAAAGGAATTGCGAACGGGTCGTCGCGACGACCAACAGGGGGTTACGGTGTGTGTATGACTCAGGTACCCCGGGTTCGTTAAGCCCGTACTGCAGCTGAATGGCTGACAGCCCCTGGGGGAAGTAGATAGGGACAGTGGGAATCTCGTTAATCCATTCATGCGCGTCACTAATTAGATGACGAGGCATTTGGCTATTTAGCGCTAACGCGTACTTACACCTGAAAGCCAGGTGGCAGCTACAACAACAGGGAGTGGGCTTCTAGCACTTAGTGCCTGCTTGTGTTGGCTTTTGCTGTATCTGCGCACACACTCCCCCAACAACCGAATTCAATAAAATAAAATAAAATAAGTAGCAATTAATAAAATAGATTTAGTTAAATAATAATAAGTTAATAAAATAAAATAAAGTTAAAATTCTAACTAAAAATTTGTTAGAATACAATAAAATAGACCAAAAGAGTCAAAATATAATATATAGAATATAAAATAATATATTCAGTTTAGAAATAGTAGTAGTAATAATAGTAATAATAATGGTAGTAATAATAATAGTTATAGTAATAATAATAGCCCTCGTTTATGGCGGTTCACGTAATCTACTTGCTCGTCTGGGGACATCATAATCTATAAATTGATGGTATATCTCTATTGACGCTCGTAGGGCTAACAAAGACATAGTTAAAAGCGTTTTCCTATCTTTAATGTTAATCCGCTGTAATGTTTCGATTGTATATGGCGGAATCGCTCCCCTCGTTCCTAATACTATTGGGAGTACCTCGCCATGCGATGTCCCCATTTGATTTTTAAGGGTAGGCAGTAATGGCGCATATTTTTCTATCTTTTCTCGCCTTCCATTAATGAGGTAGTCCCCATCCTCATGGCGGACGGTAACATCGACCACAAAGACCCTTCCCCGGCTCTTTACAACCAGGTCCGGTTTGAGAACCGCCCCACTAACTTCTATTACAGGCTCTTTAATTATTACTGCCTCCCTATCCCTTTTAGGGATTTCTCTTATTATTAAGTCTACAATTTGGTCATGCCGGCGGATGCGCTCTACTTTTGTGTATACGCATTGTCCTAGTATATGCGCTAGAGTCTCTGGTAATACGCGACATTTACGACAACGTATATCTAATAGAGGTGTGGCTCTGTTTATTGCTACTCGATTTCCGGCGGTATCAGTTCTAAATCGTAGAGCAGTTAGGAATCGCGCTGGCTTTAACAGAGACTGATTGAACAGCCAAGCATTGCCGATTCTATCATTTTGAAAATTTGGTACAGCTTTTCCCTGGGCTGTACACTCTTTCCATTCTCTAATTTCTCGTTTCTTTGTATCGGCCTTCCATTTTTCAATTTGGGAAATCGATCTAATTGGCCAGTTTATACGTGCCGCCCTAGCTTGGCTCTTTAGTTTTTCCTCTAATCCAGTTGCTATTGCAAGAGCTTGAATGGCAGGGTCCGGATTATTGAGGAATAACAAGCCCGATTTCAAACTAGAACTAATGCATATGGTTTCCAACTTCGGAAAACCTAATCCTCCATCTCTTTTACTCGCGTATATCAGACCATTAGTTACACATAAGGGCAAATGTAAAATTTCTTTAACCGACACCCGAAGGTCTCCGTCTAGGAGTCTAAGCATTGTTACCGGTACTATTCCTACAATTAATCGATACATAAAGTGGGGAACCAAGAAAGTGGAGAGGAGTTCAATTTTCTGATGGGGTTTTAGCGCTAATCTTTTAACCCTTTTAATAACATTATTCACCTCGGTTCGAATATTTCCAAGGGTTATCCCAGCCCATGGGGTAATTGTTATTCCTAAGTATTGTAAACGGGTTTCTGGATTTGCAAAGGGCACCCGCTCTCCATCGTTAAACATCAATTCAGGGTCAGCGATGTAAAAAGAGCCTTTTGTTGGCACCACTTGAAAAGCTACACATTTCGGCGCTGAAATGCTCATACCTAGGGCGGATAAGTATGATTCTGTTAAATGCAGAAGGTTTCTAGCCTGTTGTACATTATTAGCAACTAAAATTAGGTCATCAGCGAATGCCAGGCAAGATATTTCTTGTCCTTCTGATATCTTGTACCCAGGCTGTTTTTCTAGCGCTAGAAGAAGTGGCTCTATGGCCATATTAAACAAGAAAGGAGACAATGGGTCTCCCTGTTTAACTCCACGCTGCAGTTGAATAGGGATAGTTGATCCACCGTACTGTATCTTTGTGTGTACATCCTGGTATGATTGACAAATAATTCGTATCACCTGGTCAGGCACACCTTTTCTTCGCAGCGCTGGACCTAGTATATCGTGGGGCACTGTATCAAAGGCTTTTGAAATATCCAACTGCACTGCCACCAGGCCTCCTTGTGTCTTGCTTTGTGCAAGTATCTCAGCCAGGATGTGCACATTATTATAACATCCTCTTTCAGATATAAAGCCTTTCTGGCGAGGGGTACCGATTATCCGTTCTCTCAATTTTGTGTCGATTATTCCCCAATATAATCGACACAAAAGCGAGCTAATAGTAAGGGGTCGGTAATTCTCGCATTTAGTGCCATCTTTACCTTCCTTCGGGATTAATACCGTACGATTCATTTTCCAAGAAGTTGGTTGTAATCCAGTAATCATTAATAAATTATACAGCTTTTTCAAAGAGTTTACTGTCGCACGGGACCATATCTGGCACTTTTTAATCCCATCTGGGCCCGGAGCAGTGTCCATTTTAATTCGCGTAATTCGCTTTCTTACATCTACAAGGGTAATTGGGCTAAGAAGAGCTCCTAAAGAGAGAGTTTCTTCCTGTTCTCCAAGGTCAGGTAAACGTATTATCGGCTTTGTGCCCCACAGATCACTATATAACCGCCTGATATCTTCAACTTGAAGAGGAAGCTCTCCTTGGATCCAGTGGTCCGTACCACTACGTACGTATTTGGCAAGGAGGCTTGGATTTTTATTATAAAGGTCTTGCGTTTTAGCAAAGATATAGCGACGGCGAGGTCTTCTACCAGGTCCACCTCTACGTGTCCTTCGTCTTCGTTCGCCTGATTCTGGCAAGGACGATACTAATAGATTATAGGCTTCATTGATATCATCCAGCGCTACATTTCTAACATCATTTCCAACACTACGAAGGAGATTATCTATTTTTTGGTGGAATTCCGTCGACCTCTGGATATCATCACTTTCCTCATTGAGAGCTTCTGAAACCACTCCATCTATCCAATCGGGAAGTTCATTCTCCACGTGTACAGGAGGGATATTCTCTATAATTACAGGAGCTTCTTCAGTTAATGTTACTATAGGATTTTCAAAAGGTACAGGATTTTCAGAGGGTACAGGATTTTCAGAAGCGTCAGCCCACTCATCGCTGTCCGTCTCATCTCGGTCTCGACTAGTCAATTCATCTGCAGGACGTGTGCGCCTCCTTACCCTGCGATTTCTATCCGCTCTTTTATCACGAATCTGCTTTTGGGTTTTCGTAGTTAAAATTCCAGCTATGGCCTTAGCTATAAAGCGTTCATTTTTAAATCTCTCCTCCAGCTCTATCAGAAGACGTTCCTCTTCAGCTGTCCAGGTTGATCTTGGATGAGGAGCTCGATGTTCATGCGGAACTTGCGGGGCTTCGGCTGCCAGCCGCCGCTTTTCATTGCTCATAGCTGGATGCCTGTGTCTGAGGTGTTGTGATAATCCTCTCGTAGTTAAAAATTTTTGGTCACAATAAGGACACTGTTGACCCTCTGCAACAGTTGGAGCGCCTGGACACTTGGGACGATGGCAGGCTGCAGCGTGCCGCTTAACGAACTCCTTCTGACATTGACGACAGCGATATATTAAGGAGCTTTTATTATGTGCCTCATCACAGTGCCGAACTACGTCAATTAGTCTTAAGAAATATATGTTACCCCTTCCAGCTTCGGCACAGATCTGACATATATGTGGCTCAAAGGGGGTCATAATCCAAATCGTATCCGGGGACATAGCCTGGTCGTTATTCCGTTCAACCCCCAATCGAGGCCTTCGCGGCCTGAGGAAGCGCGCGGGGCTGCTTGCGGCTCCCCCATCCGAGGCTTCTTCCTGATCTGTTGGTTTAACCGGTATCACCTCAGCGACCGGGGGGTTAGCCCAGCCGCCTGCATTGCCAGAGCCCCGTTAGCCGTTGCACAATAGCTTGGAAACTATTGCGCAACGTTGCCCGACTCTCACCACGAGGAGGAGGGGTTGGACTTAAGAGAGTCATAGTTACTCCCGCCGTTTACCCGCGCTTTTTTGAATTTCTTCACGTTGACATTCAGAGCACTGGGCAGAAATCACATTGCGTCAACACCCTTGGGGGCCATCGCAATGCTTTGTTTTAATTAGACAGTCGGATTCCCCTAGTCCGTGCCAGTTCTGAGCTGAGTGTTGAATGGCGGCCGAAGAGGACGATCGACGACGGCAAGCCGCCAACGAAAGCCTCGCAGCAAGGAAGATCCGCGGGAGGCCAAGGCACGGGACCGAGCTCGGATCCCGACGAGAACGAACGAATCCGTTCAACGCCGTTCACCTCGCCCAGGCCCGGCACGTCAGCCAGACTCGCTTCCCGACCAAGCCCGACACGCCCCGCTCCTCAGAGCCAATCCTTATTCCGAAGTTACGGATCCAATTTGCCGACTTCCCTTACCTACATTAATCTATCGACTAGAGGCTCTTTACCTTGGAGACCTGCTGCGGATATGGGTACGAACCGGCGCGACACCTCCACGTGGCCCTCTCCTGGATTTTCAAGGTCCGAGGGGAAGATCCGGACACCGCCGCAACTGCGGTGCTCTTCGCGTTCCAAACCCTATCTCCCTGCTAGAGGTTTCCAGGGAACTCGAACGCTTATACAGAAA
>NC_135147.1:1357500-1360000 GCF_051014445.1 Colletes latitarsis
CGATAGCATATAATAGCATTTTGCTTTCTCGGAGAAAAGGATATCAATGATGGGTTTTTAGCGCCTCGCCAAAGTGTCTCCCTTCTGTCTTAGTTTTTCATTCGTTCGATGCGAAACGCTCGCTAGGCGTAACCGGCTGATTACTTTTAACGTCCTTCCGTCGCTTTTCAAATTAAAGAAGAACCACGGTGTGTGTCTATGATAGAACTACCCGATCCGATTTTCGTTGATTCTTTGATAGTCTACCAAAGTCCACCGTAAGTTCGAAAGAAAAGCATTCGTGGACTGGACGACCGGCTAAACGCGCGGTCTCGCAATCGATATACATATTCGTAACAAAGAGAGACATGGGGCGACCAACTTCTCAGAGTATATCCCTTCTTTTGGGTTCCGTTCGTATCGCGCTTCTCGTCGTGTTCGTTCGAGCCTCTCCATAGAGGATGATCGTCCGATTCGTTTGATAAATTATCATTTTTCCCTGGGGCTGTACGAACGAACAGAGAGGAAGACGACGACCGACGGATACCACAAATTTCACGTGGTAGGGCATATATTACATATCATAATTATCAGTGTTTGGTCAAATTTCTTTCCAGTGTCCTTTTTGTTATGCTCCAAAACTAGTATACGCTTTATTTTCTCTTTCCTTTGCATAAATTATTAACTTCGGGCAACGTCGGGAGCGCCGGTAATCATTAGATTTGTACGAAACGCGATTTGCGCCCCACGGTGGTTTTTAGTGCCGTCAAAGTCAGAAATCGTAGGAGCGGTGCTTTAACGGGCGGTCGTGATGATACTCCAGACAACACGACGCACGACGCCGTAAAACACTCGCGCGAGTCCAGACTGATCTCTGCCTCACCACGCAAGGGGTGCGCAAACTTGCCAATAATATATAATATTTATTCTTTTTCGTACGTCCAGCGACAAACGCCAACGAAATACCCAAATTCTCGCTCGTACGTTGATACCTTTCTCTTCATCGACCCGGCTCCGAAACGTTCTTCGCCATCTCCCCGAAAGGAGAGGTAAACGACGGCGGGGTTAGGGAATCTGAGAACAACGCAAGCAGTTTTAGGACAAGTGAACGACCCTCAGCCAGGCGTGGTCCAGGAATTTTATCCGTGGACCGCAATGTGCGTTCGAAATGTCGATGTTCATGTGTCCTGCAGTTCACACGTTGACGCGCAATTAGCTGCGTTCTTCATCGACCCACGAGCCAAGTGATCCACCGTTCAGGGTAATCATATACAATTTACAATTTTTCTCTTTGTATTTAAAAATGCTCCTTGTTCTTTGCTTTAAAAATATTCGATGTTCGCACCTCCGACCAGCGTATCGACGGAGGATTGAACGCGCCATATCGACGACAAAAGTTTCTTTTTGTTTCCTGAATGACGGAAAACCATCGTTCGACGGCCGGGCGTACAGTACATTCAAAAGCCTTTGCGCGTGGCTGCGACCAAACGGGTATAATACACCCGTATATTCTTGGTTCCGAACAGTAACTTCACGCGCAATCGGGCGAACGCACGCGGCAGCGCCCATCGGTTGCTCGATGAAATCGATGCGATAAACTACAGCCTTCTCGGCTGGTCGTCGTTAGTCGCGCGAGCAACGGATGGCCGCACAATCGACGCGTCGTCGTTTGCGATTATTCGCCTCACGTTAGCCATGAGTATGTATATTATTCATTTACGAACGAACGCGGCAGCGTCCATCGGTTGCTCGATGAAATCGATGCGATAAACTACAGCCGTCTCGGCTGGTCGTCGTTAGTCGCGCGAGCAACGATGGCCGCAAAATCGACGCGTCGTCGTTTGCGATTATTCGCCTCAAGTTAGCCATGAGTATGTATAACATTCATTTACGAACGAACGCGGCAGCGTCCATCGGTTGCTCGATGAAATCGATGCGATAAACTACAGCCGTTTCGGCTGGTCGTCGTTAGTCGCGCGAGCAACGATGGCCGCAAAATCGACGCGTCGTCGTTTGCGATTATTCGCCTCAAGTTAGCCATGAGTATGTATATTATTCATTTACGAACGAACGCGGCAGCGTCCATCGGTTGCTCGATGAAATCGATGCGATAAACTACAGCCGTTTCGGCTGGTCGTCGTTAGTCGCGCGAGCAACGATGGCCGCAAAATCGACGCGTCGTCGTTTGCGATTATTCGCCTCAAGTTAGCCATGAGTATGTATATTATTCATTTACGAACGAACGCGGCAGCGTCCACCGGTTGCTCGATGAAATCGATGCGATAAACTACAGCCGTCTCGGCTGGTCGTCGTTAGTCGCGCGAGCAACGATGGCCGCAAAATCGACGCGTCGTCGTTTGCGATTATTCGCCTCTGGCTATCCGTGAGTATGTATAATATTCATATACGAACGAACGCGGCAGCGCCCATCGGTTGCTCGATGAAATCGATGCGATAAACTACAGCCTTCTCGGCTGGTCGTCGTTAGTCGCGCGAGCAACGGATGGCCGCACAATCGACG
>NC_135147.1:1727500-1730000 GCF_051014445.1 Colletes latitarsis
TCAGAAGCCGGACTGGGAGCGGAGCCCCTATACTGCGGACATTCTTCGAAGATAAGACGGTAATCAGCCTCGAGATCGGCCATAGGAGGAAAGATGGAGGTGGAAGCATCTTTGTCGTCCAATATCGCGTGTGCCAGTTGAGAGGGATTTTTAGCAAAAAGTCGCTGATGGCTGCTGAACATGGTGGATCTCACAGTGGTACGGTTGTTTTTATTTTTATTATTATTATTTTTCCTATTGGACTTTCTATTTCTTCTATTAGCAGGTCTAGCGTCTCTAACAGGATTAGCGAGGTTACAAATTGCGGCCGAAATAACTGGATCAAACTGGTCAAAATTATCGCTAGACAGTAAGGTTTGTATGAGGCGTTGCCCGTCTAGTGAGCACGATGGTGTAAGCTCCCTGAGGTGCGAACAAATGTCCGGGTGATTAAGAAGAACGCAAACTTCATGCGGAGGGTCTTCATTGCCCCTGGTAGGAGAGACAGATGGAGGTGTCAAGATCCTATTCCAAGGAGCAATGGAGTCAATACGTTCGAGGCGCAGGCGTGGAGTCAGAGGACAGGTGATTCTATGTGAGTTATGAGCAGAAGATTGTGGTAATGGAGCTGTATCTATTTGGGAAATGAAATCAGAAAGATAGGTTCTATACGAAGGCTTCTGCCGTTGCTTTTTGATGCCATCCGCAGAGCGACCGCCATGCAAGCTGGCTAACCGGGCAATAATCTCCTTCTGCATCAAACCTGCAGGAAGCTGAGATTCGAGCCGAGCTAGCTGTTTCTCCTCGGCCTCGGTCCATTTAGCCCTGGTGGTAGGTACTCGAGCTTGAGCCAACTGTACATCCTGGGCGTTGTACTCCACAGGGTGGGCTCGCTTCGAGTGCTGGCGGAGGGAGGCATACTTGGGGTAGCTCGAGTTGCACACCTCACAGAGGTATGTCCCGTCCGAGCTAGGTGGAGGTTGGTTACAACGGCGGATATGTTGTTTACGTTGCGCAAGGACTCTAGAGGAAAGATCAGAAAGACAGGAAGGACAGGAAAGACACTCTAAATCTAAATTCAATCGTAAATCGACGGGATATCCATGAGACGTCGCCGAGTCGTTACCAGAAGAGCAATCGGGGTTCCGAGGCTTCCTTGTAGTTTTAGGAGCAATAATAGTGGAGCAGAGCTCCGAGGTATCCCAGGGCTGCTAACCCAGGGAACCCCAGACATAATGTCCGTTCGGCTTACGCCGAGTTCGCCGCGCGCCATTTAGCCACGTTTGGAATCGAGAGACAACATTGTTGTCTCCCGACTCCAAACGTGTTACCGGCAGGCACCACGAGGAGGTAGGTCGCGCGACTTGGATGGGAGAGGCTGAAGGGCCAGAGGCCTGTGTTACGCATTGCCATCCCTGCAACTACAACTCAACTTAAGGACTGGTCTCGGATACTAGGACGGCAAGCCGCCCCGACACCTCAAACGACCGCCTTAAGAGAGTCATAGTTACTCCCGCCGTTTACCCGCGCTTTTTTGAATTTCTTCACGTTGACATTCAGAGCACTGGGCAGAAATCACATTGCGTCAACACCCTTGGGGGCCATCGCAATGCTTTGTTTTAATTAGACAGTCGGATTCCCCTAGTCCGTGCCAGTTCTGAGCTGAGTGTTGAATGGCGGCCGAAGAGGACGATCGACGACGGCAAGCCGCCAACGAAAGCCTCGCAGCAAGGAAGATCCGCGGGAGGCCAAGGCACGGGACCGAGCTCGGATCCCGACGAGAACGAACGAATCCGTTCAACGCCGTTCACCTCGCCCAGGCCCGGCACGTCAGCCAGACTCGCTTCCCGACCAAGCCCGACACGCCCCGCTCCTCAGAGCCAATCCTTATTCCGAAGTTACGGATCCAATTTGCCGACTTCCCTTACCTACATTAATCTATCGACTAGAGGCTCTTTACCTTGGAGACCTGCTGCGGATATGGGTACGAACCGGCGCGACACCTCCACGTGGCCCTCTCCTGGATTTTCAAGGTCCGAGGGGAAGATCCGGACACCGCCGCAACTGCGGTGCTCTTCGCGTTCCAAACCCTATCTCCCTGCTAGAGGTTTCCAGGGAACTCGAACGCTTATACAGAAAAGAAAACTCTTCCCGGATCTCCCGACGGCGTCTCCAGGTCATTTTGGGTTACCCCGACGAACTACTCTTACGAGGGCCCGAATGGTATACGGTTCCGCTGCCGGGTTCCGGAATAGAAACCGGATTCCCTTTCGCCCGATGGGTGTGTGTCTCTCTCTCACATCGCTCAAGTTATTTTATTTTATAATCGTTTCGCACTTGTGTGACTCGTTTTTCTTTTTGGTTAAAAAAAAAACGTTTAAAAAAATTGCTTTTACACATATTTTTTTACACAACTCTACTATACTGTTGTTGCCATGATGGATCTTAATAATATAATATAATAAATATAATAAATATATATATATATGTATGTTTTTTCTCGTGTTCGAGTCAAAGTGGA
>NC_135147.1:1732500-1735000 GCF_051014445.1 Colletes latitarsis
TTTTGGGTTCCGTTCGTATCGCGCTTCTCGTCGTGTTCGTTCGAGCCTCTCCATAGAGGATGATCGTCCGATTCGTTTGATAAATTATCATTTTTCCCTGGGGCTGTACGAACGAACAGAGAGGAAGACGACGACCGACGGATACCACAAATTTCACGTGGTAGGGCATATATTACATATCATAATTATCAGTGTTTGGTCAAATTTCTTTCCAGTGTCCTTTTTGTTATGCTCCAAAACTAGTATACGCTTTATTTTCTCTTTCCTTTGCATAAATTATTAACTTCGGGCAACGTCGGGAGCGCCGGTAATCATTAGATTTGTACGAAACGCGATTTGCGCCCCACGGTGGTTTTTAGTGCCGTCAAAGTCAGAAATCGTAGGAGCGGTGCTTTAACGGGCGGTCGTGATGATACTCCAGACAACACGACGCACGACGCCGTAAAACACTCGCGCGAGTCCAGACTGATCTCTGCCTCACCACGCAAGGGGTGCGCAAACTTGCCAATAATATATAATATTTATTCTTTTTCGTACGTCCAGCGACAAACGCCAACGAAATACCCAAATTCTCGCTCGTACGTTGATACCTTTCTCTTCATCGACCCGGCTCCGAAACGTTCTTCGCCATCTCCCCGAAAGGAGAGGTAAACGACGGCGGGGTTAGGGAATCTGAGAACAACGCAAGCAGTTTTAGGACAAGTGAACGACCCTCAGCCAGGCGTGGTCCAGGAATTTTATCCGTGGACCGCAATGTGCGTTCGAAATGTCGATGTTCATGTGTCCTGCAGTTCACACGTTGACGCGCAATTAGCTGCGTTCTTCATCGACCCACGAGCCAAGTGATCCACCGTTCAGGGTAATCATATACAATTTACAATTTTTCTCTTTGTATTTAAAAATGCTCCTTGTTCTTTGCTTTAAAAATATTCGATGTTCGCACCTCCGACCAGCGTATCGACGGAGGATTGAACGCGCCATATCGACGACAAAAGTTTCTTTTTGTTTCCTGAATGACGGAAAACCATCGTTCGACGGCCGGGCGTACAGTACATTCAAAAGCCTTTGCGCGTGGCTGCGACCAACGGGTATAATACACCCGTATATTCTTGGTTCCGAACAGTAACTTCACGCGCAATCGGGCGAACGCACGCGGCAGCGCCCATCGGTTGCTCGATGAAATCGATGCGATAAACTACAGCCTTCTCGGCTGGTCGTCGTTAGTCGCGCGAGCAACGGATGGCCGCACAATCGACGCGTCGTCGTTTGCGATTATTCGCCTCACGTTAGCCATGAGTATGTATATTATTCATTTACGAACGAACGCGGCAGCGTCCATCGGTTGCTCGATGAAATCGATGCGATAAACTACAGCCGTTTCGGCTGGTCGTCGTTAGTCGCGCGAGCAACGATGGCCGCAAAATCGACGCGTCGTCGTTTGCGATTATTCGCCTCAAGTTAGCCATGAGTATGTATAACATTCATTTACGAACGAACGCGGCAGCGTCCATCGGTTGCTCGATGAAATCGATGCGATAAACTACAGCCGTTTCGGCTGGTCGTCGTTAGTCGCGCGAGCAACGATGGCCGCAAAATCGACGCGTCGTCGTTTGCGATTATTCGCCTCAAGTTAGCCATGAGTATGTATATTATTCATTTACGAACGAACGCGGCAGCGTCCATCGGTTGCTCGATGAAATCGATGCGATAAACTACAGCCGTTTCGGCTGGTCGTCGTTAGTCGCGCGAGCAACGATGGCCGCAAAATCGACGCGTCGTCGTTTGCGATTATTCGCCTCAAGTTAGCCATGAGTATGTATAACATTCATTTACGAACGAACGCGGCAGCGTCCATCGGTTGCTCGATGAAATCGATGCGATAAACTACAGCCTTCTCGGCTGGTCGTCGTTAGTCGCGCGAGCAACGATGGCCGCACAATCGACGCGTTGTCGTTCGTTTGCGATTCGCTTCAGGCTACCCGTAAGGATGTATATTATTTTATTACTTCCTCGCCGTCATCAGGACGTTTCGTTCGGAGCACGACGACGAGCACACACGCCACCGGGCAAAGCGGGATACGCAAGTTCAAACCGTAAAGGAACGTCGCGAAACGATGTTCGACGGCGTCTCGTTCCTCGGCTGTAGATCCTTGGGCGCTTTGTTTCGGCCCCTGCGCGTTGTGTGTGACAATCGGTCGTCGTCTCCTCTTCGAGCGAGCGCAACGTAAACAGCCAGCATCGTATCTCCGACCGAGACGCGTATATAATGGAAAAATTGACGGCGGGTGACATCCTCGATCGTCGCAACGATGGGTCTTATTTTCTCTTCTCCTCCTCTTTCTTTCGTTTCTTTCTTTCGTTAGTAATGGACGTTTTCTTGTTTTTGTTCGAGATCTTTGTTTAGTAATGGACGTTTTTGTGTTATGTTCTTTCGTTTCTTTGTTCGTTTCGACCCAATCGTGTAAACGACGACGCGCGTCACCTCACGCCAGCATCGATC
>NC_135147.1:1737500-1765000 GCF_051014445.1 Colletes latitarsis
AGAGCCACCACCAACTAACTCTCTTATATTTGCTTTTTCTCGACAGAGTCACCACCAACTCTCTCTCGTTTATATTTGCTTTTTCTCGACAGAGAAACCACCAACTCTCTCGTTTATATTTGCTTTTTCTCGACAGAGTCACCACCAAACTCTCTCGTTTCGTATTTTACTTCACAACAGAACATTATTGTATAATGGTATCCCACAACGACAAAGTACGTAGAGCTGCGCTCATGCTGAACATCTCGGGCACTTATTCACGCTGGGCATCGATCGTGGAAGCACGTATTGCCAGGCCCGAAGACTAAGCATTCATGCTGGACAAAAACGAGAAAGCGCGTATGTGCTGGTCGAGAAAGCACGTATTCGGCGCCGTACTGTTATGTCGAGGTCAGACACCTGTATTTCATTCTTTGCTCACTTTCCAGAGTACGAACCGTAGTTCCATACAATTTTTGCCTTTTAAGCTACGCTCCGTAGAGTGTAGTGCCAGTTTATGGTTTTCACAAAATTTTCAATCGCTCGGACTGAAGAGTTGATGCTCGGATAGTACGAGTATACATATTTTAAACGTATACAAGTCACCAACGTCACTCGAGACGCTTATACCACTTCAAGAGCCATTCGGTCAAAGACACCGACTCGTGGCAATGCAGTGTGGAGAAAGTCTGGAACGAGCACGATACAGAACAGTCAGGATGAAATCCCGAGGAGCGACGACTGCTTCTCAACCGAGGTCGAAGAATAGCCGTACGCTCGACGCTGCCCCGACCGACTCGACCGGACCGTCGCTTCTCTTATAGGTACCGAGGCGCCCGCCGGAACGCCGGCGACGCACGGGCTTACGCACGGCCGCTTATGGGGGGAACCGCGCGACCCAACCGCCCGCCCGAACGGCCTGTTATAACTTAGAGCGAAAACCAACACCTGTAATTTCCTTAATAATTGAGCTAGGGCAAAAAAAAAAAACGCCATCTTGTAGGAAAAAAGCAGGGGAACACGATGCCGTCGTTAAAAATATAGATTGCCGTGCTCGTTTTCGAGAAAAAAATGAAAAAATGGTCAAAATCGTCGCAGGACAAAAACTCGACACGCTATCTTGTAGGCAAAAATTAGACGAATTCAAAACCGTAGTTAAAAATATCGGTCGTCGCGCTAGTTTTCGAGAAAAAAACAAAAACGTTCAAAAAATTCGAGATAAAAAAAAAAAAACCAGCCTACCAGATAGAAAAAATTACACTGAACAAATATCATATAGGTCAAAATATGTGTTAGCGTACTAGTTTTCGAGATATAGACGAAAAACCGTCGCCGCCGATCGGTACGTCGGTCGATGCGAAAGCACCGCGCGACCGAGCGCCCGCCTAAAAGACCAGTTCGAACATACCGAAAAATCAAGAAACCGTAACTTCCTTAATAATTGAGCTAGGACAAAAAATCGACACGCTATCTTGCAGGAAAAAATCCGGGGAACACGATGGCGTCGTCAAAAGTGCAGGTCGTCGAGCTCGTTTTCGAGAAAAAAAAAAAAAAATTCTCAAAATTCGACAAAAAAATAAAACGATCACTGGACCGTGTAGAGAATCTAAAACTGCATAAGAATCGTATAGACGAAAATTGGCGTTCACGTGCTGGTTTTCGAGTTATTGACGATAAGCCGGTATATATATGTTCGAGATAAAAAAAAAGATAGGGACATTTTTTTTCATTATTTCTCCTTTTGTTGCGGCTCGAGCATCAACTCATTGCCGCGTTGATCTTGTAATTTAATTTTCCGATTATATTTTCTTTGGGAAATAACTTTTTTCTCTTTTCTTTTCTTTTTTTTTTTTTTTTTTTTTTTTTTTTTTCTTTCAGGTCTCTTAGCCGTCCGAAGACGTTGCCCGTCCCTGCCACGTGGAGGCGGACCTTTCTCTTCCTTCTGAGGTAAATATAGGTGTATAACCCATCCTTTCTTTTCCTTCTCTTTCAAGCCTTCTTCTCTCCTTTCTTCTTTTCCTTATGTTCTTTCCTCTACCATCTTCTTTCAATTTTAATGAATTTATTCTTTCTTTCTTTTCAGGTTTCAAAATCCGGTGTCAGTTTGCATGAGGTATGATTTTCTTTTTTTAAATATCTTATTTATAAAATCAGTAAATTCGTCGTATCTCTCTTTTGTAGCTATTAAATTTTCTTTAGTATTGCGATTATTCATCAAAAATTGGTATCTAATACTTTCGTATTCCTCACACTGATACAACATATGCTCCACATTCTCTTCCGCCACACGACAAACTGGGCAGCTTGGCGATTCAACAGCTCCGCGCCTGTACAAAGACGCATTTATCGGTCCATACCCTGTTATTATATAGACTAAGTATCTTCCTGGTTTGAACCAGCCATTCTTTGTTGCGAATTGTACATCTTTAATAAACTTATACGTTTCTCTTCCACGTATTTCATTTATCCATCTTTGTTGCCACGCAGCTGTAATCTCTCTGTCAATTTGCTTCTTTTCAATTTCAATATTAAAATTCACGTTTGCGGTATTTCCATCAAAATTATAATTTTTCCAGCTTACTTGCATGTTCCTTTTGACCTTATTCACTATACCTCTTTCTATAATTTCGAGGTCCAGAGGCTTCGTTCCACAAATCACTTGCATCGCCACTGTCGATGTCGTTACACAAGCTTTAGTTAAAATTAATAGCATCGCTCTCTGCGCAGCTAACAAATGCCTTTTGACATGCGAATGCTGTGTCTTGTCGAACCAGACCGCCGGGCAATATGTACTAATTGGTAAGAATACAGCTTTATAGAATACAAACATTACACTGCGTCTTAGGCCCCACTGTTCTTTTGCAAGTCGCTTTACAGCCATAATAAAATTTACCACCTTATCACGCGTTCTTTTCGCGTGTTCTATAAAATTCATCTTTCTATCAATAGTCAAGCCCAGATATTTTGTTCTGTCCAAGTATCTAATATTCTCATTATTTATTTTCAGAACTGGCATCCTCTCATGATGAAGTGTGCCTTTCATCAATAATGCAGCTGACTTTGACGTTGATACTTTGAGCTTATGTAAGTAACACCAATTATTTAATGTTACAATGACCTTTTCTCCAATCGTTTCAATATTTCTTCTTGAGTCACCTTTAATAATAAAGACCAGGTCATCTGCATAGGCCACTACCTCCACTTCCGATAAAGCATTTTCTTCCTCCAACTTGTTCAATAAAGCATCCATGCACCAGTTCCATGCCAAGGGGCCTATTATAGACCCCTGAGGACATCCTTTCTCCATCTTTTTGTTTACTTCTTCGAAATTGGATCTTATTTTCACTTTCCTCTCACTAAAATAGCTATCTATAATCTTCACCATGGAACTACCTATTTCAGCTTGAATTAAACGGCTTTTGATGGCAGGCCACCATAGATTATCGAATGCACCCTCTACATCAATAAAGAGTGCTACCACTAATTTCTTCTGTGCAGTAGTGACCGCTTGCCTAAATTTTAAGACTGCATCCTCCGTAGATCTTCCCTTTTTAAAGCCAAACTGACTATTATTCGCCAGCCTCTTATCTCCATACTGCTTTTCTATGCGTTCTACAATTATCCTTTCATAGATTTTGCCGATAACCGGTAACAATGCAATGGGCCTGTATGAATTAATTAGTCTTTCATCCTTCGTCTTATCCTTTAGAATTATCTTTAAATCCGCGATTTTCCAATCCTTCGGAAAGGAGCCATTCCTGAAACAGTTGTTAAACAATTTATATATTATGTCTTTGTTAATATTCCAAATTTCCTTTATAATTTCAGCTTTAAAACCATCAAGGCCAGGAGCTTTCTTATTTTTGGTCCTTTTAATTGCTTCACTTATCTCGAACATAGTTATCTCATTTTCTAAATTAGAATTTTTATAGGCTCCATTAGATACTCTAACATTCCTTTGTATGTCCAATTCTGCGTGTCTTTCATCCCTTGGAACACATTTGTTTGCCAGGGCTCTCATAGTTTCTTTCCAACTCATTGTAACTTCTCCACTAGGGAGAGTTAATGAGCATACCGTTGCTTGTTTTCTAGTTCTATCTCTAGTAATTTTGTAAATAATCCCCCAGGGATCTTTATTCCCCTCTACCGTTACGAAATTTTGCCATGAGTCCCTTTTCTTTCTTTTAATCTCCGAAACATATTTATTTCTACTTCTTCGGTACTTATCCCGATAGTCCTCTTCAAAATCCACTAAACCCAATCTTCTAACTCTTGCTAATTCTTGCTTCCGCTTATTCGTTTCTCTTCTTAGGTCCATCAGCTCTTCGTCCCACCAGGGGAGAGCCCGACTTCCAGCCTTTCTACGCGGTATTGCGTCACAGCAAATTTCATGCAAGGTTCGTTTAAAAATTTTTATCGCTAAATTAGGGACCCTCCGACTCAGGCAGTTCAAAACAGCCTGGTCAAACTTTGTATTCACAAGGTCTTTAAATCTATCCCAATTAGCTCTCCGTAGATTATAGCCATCAACATTTATGTTATTTATTTGATTGTCCGAGTGTAATTTTATGTCAAAAGCTATAACATTGTGATCACTAGTCGTACACGTTGTAAGCACGCTCCAGTTATCCAAATTTATTAACATGTTATCAGTTGCTAAGGTGACATCAATGTTAGATTCACCATGGACGGCAGAGTATGTAGGTGGATTGTCCGGTCTGTTTAAAATATACAACCCATTAGCGAGCAGAAACTCCAACAAAATCCTACCTCGTTCATCCGTTTCTCTGGAAAACCATAACTCCGACTTAGCGTTAGCGTCCATAGTGATTAAAACTTTCTTTCCTCTTATTTTATTTAAAATATTCTCGATTTGTCTCAGAAAAGTCCCAATTGGCATTGACCATTGGCAATAAACGTTTATAAAATAATATTGCTCGTGTCCCGTGTTTACTTGAAAAACCATTACGTGTTCTGATTCCCCGTACGCTATTCGGAAAATCTCCATTCTCCTCTTGCCGACGACTGCTGCAACCCATGGACTCTCAGCTACCGGTTGGAGTACCCTTAAGCCAGGGGACGTATACCCCCTGACTATTCCATTAGAGATATAAGGCTCCTGTATACACAGAATATCTATTTCTTTCTCTTTTACCATCACTTCTAGGTTAGCCGCAGCAGCCATCGATCTCTGCGCATTTATTTGGGCTACTTTTAAGACCATTCTATTTTATTGTGATACATCTCCAAGTTCCTCAAAAACTCGGGACACACCTTACTCCTAACGGAGTGACCCACATCTCTTCTCTTCAATTTAAAACAATTGACACACTGAGGTGCATCCTTCTTATTGCAGTCATTCTTTAGATGTTCACTACTCCCACACAACTCACATAAATGATTAGGTATACTACACACCTTAGCAATATGGCCATATGCATGGCACTTAAAACATCGAGTAATATTTATGTATTCTTTCAGGTTATATGTACGCCACAACATAAAAACTTTACCCTTATCCATTAAGATTTTATAGAACCGACCAGGTAACTGAACAACCCAGTTTACACGGTTCTCTCTAGCTTTGAATTGATATCTAAATGTGACTTTATTTTTCAGTTCCAGCAACTCATTCTCAGAACAGCCGAAATTTTTCGCAATAAACTCTTCTTTCAGCTCTTCGACTTTATGCTCCTTCTCAACATCGTATATTATAATAGATGGTAATATCTTTTTAGGTTTTTCAGCTTTTAATCCTATTTCTTCTAGCTTTGCCTTCTTTATTATATTCACATCACTTAAATCTTTTATCTCCATAACTACCCCTTTATTTCTCATTTGCCTTATTGATCGCACTTTTAAATGCTTCCGTACGTTTTTTAATTTATTTGTTAAATCCGTTTTAATCTCCTCATTGCTCCTACTATCTTCATCCTTTTCAGGTTTTATAAGCAAGACTTCGTAATTTTCTCTACTAATTCTCTTTTTCTCCATTTCAGGTGCTGTTTGCCGCATTGCCCGAGGGACTCCTGCGACCTGGGCATAACTCATTACTCCAGAAGGGCCACTAGGAGAGACGGTACCGTAAGTATAAACAGCCTTCAGCTTTTCATTCTCCAAAATCTGCTCCTGTAACTTGCCCTCCAATAGTACCCATTTCTCTAAAACAGTTTTTATAGCATTTTTACTTAACTTATTAGAATCATCAAACAGAAAAGCCTCTAGACCTATCCTCTCTCTTCGCACCTCCTCCAAAGTACAATTCCCTATTTCTGTTCTCGGCACCGCACACTCCATCCTGGGGCTTTTTGGGCTCAAGGTTAAGTCCTGATCTTCATCAAACAATAACTTTTTCCTCTTCATTAAAGGGGTGCTCGGGGTCATCCTCCCCTGAGAAGGTCCCGCCACGTCCTCAGCAATCGACGAAACCGAGCTCGTCCTACTGTGCCCTCTACTACCACTGCCCTTCATCTCCACCACATCCATCTCTTCCTCATGCTCCTTCTTCTTCGATTTAGTTTTTTTAATATTTAATATAGATTCCATGTTTGGTCCCACGATTAGGTCGGAAAAACAGGTCACCCCAGGCAGAGCCGCCATACCTAGGGAAGCCTAGTACTACCGAAGGGTCGGCAGGTGCCCCCGGAGTTGGTCGCTCGGGATTGGGCTCTCTCCCCCAACCATGCATCCCATCGCCGCGCACCATAGCTTAGGATTCGAGGGTAATTTATAGAGTTACCATCCTCGCAGCCCAGGCGGTTAAGCCAAGGCCCCCGGCCCGACCTGCCGTCGCGTACCATTCACAAAACCAAAAAAGGAATTGTGAATGGGTCGTTGCGACGACCAACAGGGGGTTACGGTATGATTGCATCAGGCACCTCGGGTTCGCTACCCGTACTGTAGCTGAATGGCTACAGCCCCTGAGGTTGGCCACTTTCGTCTGTCCCTTCACCCTGAACCTTCCCGGCATGGTAGAACCTGCCAGGGGTCAAAAACCCCCGCCGGTATAGCTCCAGAGATCACAAGGGAACTCAAGCTCCCCCACCACGACAAGGTAGCAGCCACGGGGGAGAAAAGATAGGGACATGTAGTGTGTAGCCGTTATTCTGTCCAAGCGCGTTGCCACTTGGGGACTTTGCTGTACCTCAGACCGAAGGTCTATACCAGCAACTACATTTTGCCTGATGTTCGGGCATCTACTTTTCACGCGTCGTTATGCGTTTGGAGGCTAACGACGTCGAAACCTGCTGCCACCTCGAGTCCAACCCAATCCAGGAACGCTTGCCGAAGCAAGCGGGGCTTGTATCCCGGCCCGAGGAGGTCATTGCCGAAGCACATGACCTAGCATCCGTTCGAGTACATTTTCAAGCATGGTTCTTAAAGAGAATCCGCAGACTTCTCTCGTTCTGTTACGTAGCGTATTGCGTTCAATGGCGGTTTTGGTTTCGCCCTGCTTTCGTAAGTAGTACCGAGCGCGTATATGTCCGGAACTCCCTGTATAGGTCTTGTTTTACAAGATCGGCTTCGGTTACCGGCCACGGATGGCCAGCTTCTTCAGCCGCTTGTCTCAGGAGTTCTCGCGCGTCTCGGTACCTCCGGCACTCGAATAGGACGTGGTTTGGTGTTTCCACTTGGCCACAGTCGCAATTCTCGTGCGGTACTAAAGCAAATTCCTTGAGCTTGGCTCGGAAATCTCCGTGCCCGCTTAGGAATTGTACTACGTAGTGATCCAAGATCACCCAGCTTGCATTGAGACGGTCAGATACATCAGAGAAGTAGCGGTAGGTGACCCTACCTTTCTCCGATGACGACCATCTCGTTTGCCACATATTGAGAAGTTCCGCTCGCACCAAGGCTTTCGCCTGAGCAGCGGTTACTTCTCCAGCCGCCAAATCGGCTCGACTTATTCGACAATTTCCGACTTCGATATTGATTTGTCTTCTAATCTGGTATGCACACGCGCGCTCCACTAACACCAAGTCTATCGGCATCGTCCCGGCGATCACAGTGATCGCGTCGGTAGATACCGTGCGATAGGCCTTGGTGACGGCGAGCAAAACATGTCTCTGCGCCCTGGCAAGTTTAGTTCTTGTCACAGAGGTGAGCATGTCTACCCATCCGGCGGCGGCGTATGTCGTGATCGGGACGAAGAGACCTTTGTACAAAGTACGCATGGTTCTGTGTCCCAATCCCCAGTTTGATCGAGCAAGTCTTGCTAGCGTATAAAACGTTCGCATGACTTTGGCATTCAAGTATTCGACGTGGGATCTTACTCCCATTCGCGCATCGATGTGAACACCCAAGTACCTTATGGTTTGCTTGAGTGCCACACTTCTCCCGTTTATCCTTATCACAGGAGGTCGTTCTCTATCCAGATTTCCTTTCAAGAGAATCATCTCGGTCTTAGCCGCGGATAGTGTAAGTTTCTGCGTGGCGCACCACTCAGAAATTGTATCCGCGACTCTTTGCCCTCTTTGCTGCAACTGATTCCTCGAGTTTCCGTAGAATACCACGAGTAAGTCGTCAGCGTAGGCTATTGGCTCGCAAGCCAGGTGTTCGTTTGATAGGAGCTGTAGAACTTCGTCAAAGACTAGGTTCCAACAGCTCGGACCGAGTATCGACCCCTGAGGGCAGCCCTTGGTGACTTGCTTACGCACATTACCGTGTTTGGAAACTATTGTAACCATACGGTCAGCGAAGTAGTCGACCATGAGTCGATAAAGATTTCGGGGACATCCCCGGCGTTTCAGCTTCTGAAGTATGCTTGGCCACCAAACATTATCAAAAGCTCCGGCGATGTCGAAGGAGAGACCCATCACATATCGTTCCTCTCGCTGGGATATCAATTCCCTGAGCTTCACCACGGCGTCTTCCGTGGATCGTCCAGGCCTGAATCCATATTGCCGATCGGAACTATGTTCTGGGTTTAGGAATATGTTACTCATTCGGTTAAGCATTAGTCTCTCTAATACTTTGCCTAAGATGGAAAGTAGGCATATCGGTCTATACGACTTGACGTCCGTTGGTGGTTTATCGGGCCCTTTCAAGATTGCTCTGATCGAGCCGATTTTCCACCTAACGGGGAAGACCCCGTGCGCTAGACACCCGTTGTAGAGTCGAAGTAGAGCACTATGGATGGATCCATAAGCACATTTAACCACCTCGGCCTCTATACGGTCCAGCCCAGGGCATTTGCCTCGCTTTAAGCGCGATACTGCAGCTCCGAGCTCATTCCTCGTGAAGACTGGACAGTCTTCAGTCGGCGGATCGGTTGCAGCATCAGCTCTGGTGTTTGCTTGCTCCGGCGTTTCATCCGTGGACGAGTCGTCCGGGATTAGCGCCTGTAGGAGCTGCGAGGCAGTCGATTCCCAGTCAGTCGTATATCCTTCCGGCGTTCGAATGTTTGAGACCGCAGTCTCAACACAGAGTTTCTTTTGGGCGATCTTGTAAACAAGTCCCCATGGCTCTTTATTCCCCTGCTCCGTCACAAAGTTCTGCCAGCTTTGTGCTTTCGCAGCGCGCACTGCGGCTGTGTAGGCGAGTCTAGATGTTCGATACTCAGCCTGCTTTGCCGCTCTCTCCTCCGAGTTCCTCTCGCGCTGAAAGGCTCGTCTAAGTCGATAGACTCGCGCTTTCATTCTCGTCAAATTTTCCGTCCACCATGGGACGGACTTCGAATGCCACTTCTTGGGGCGCATTGAGGCATTGCACGCATCGATGATCGATTTCTCGACCTCTTGTGCTAGGTGTTCGACTTCCCTGCGGCAACCAGTGCCGAGGGGTAATTGCCTCGCGCCTTCAAGAAGAACTTGATCAAATCGCTCCCAGTTCGCATGCAACGTGCGGAATCGAGGCTGTGGGCTTCGATTCTCATTCACGTCCGTGAACTGTAAGGCAAAATCAATGAGTCGGTGGTCACTGGAGGTCCAATCCTCGTGAACCGTCCAGTTTCGCACAATTGTCGCCATGTCTGGAGTCGATAATGTGACATCGATCCATGACTCACCGGCAGGGCTGGAGTATGTAGGAATACTCCCAGCCTCGTTCAAAATCGTCAAGTCGTGTAATGCGATAAACTCTTCGAGTTTCTCGCCTCGCGTGTCCGGTCGAACGCTTTCTCCCCCCCAAAGGTGGGATTTGGCATTGACGTCCGCGGCTATCACGACTCGACGGTGTTGGAGAGCATCAAGTGTCCTCTCCAAGCGTGCCAGACTTGGTTCAATGTCTTCCGAGCATTGAAAGTACTGGCTAACGAGGTAGAAACTACCGAAGGGTCCGCTAATGCAAACGCAGGAGGTGTGAGTATCACACAGCTGTGTGATTTTTACCACCGAGATGTCCGGGTTTCTGACCACTATTGCGGCCATAGCCCGTTCATTCTCGGCAATCACCTTCGCCGTGAGCCCAAAGCCTGGAATCTGTCCCTGAAATTGGTAAGGTTCCTGCATGAGCAACACGTCGATCTCCTTTGCGTGCATTAGCTCGCTCACCTCACCATGAACAATTAGCGCACGCCGCATATTATGCTGCGCGATGCGCAATTGCCTTAGAGGATTCTCCGGGTCGTTTCTATCCATAATTCGTACGAGATACTGCTAGGTCTAAAGCTGCCTTATAGGCAGGGCAGTTTTTGTCTCGCGACTTATGGTTGTGCTGCTTGCCTCTTGATTTACAGTTCGAGCAAGTCGGGGACTTACTCTTCGCCGTACAAGAGGCAATGGTATGCCCTTCTTCGGAGCAGTGACCGCAAACCTCGCTTTTTGCTTTACAATGTTTGGCCATGTGGCCAAACATTTGACACTTAAAGCAGCGTGTAACAGAGACATAGTCCTGCACTCTGCATGCGGACCAGCCCAGGTACACTCTGCCCATGCTCTTCAGCCGCTGGCGAACCAGCGGACTGACTTCCATGACCCAGTTGGCAGTGTCCTTTTCCTTCGGGCCGGTTGCAAACCGGACCTTCAGATTGGACGACACATCCCCCTGGGTCATATCGCTGAGGTTTTGCTTCCAGATACTGGAAGAAACCTCCTCTTTCCTCATCGACTTGGGAACGTCATACACTATAAGTGTAGGGTTCCTCAAGGTCGGTAGAGTAGCTGAAAGTCCTACCTCTTTCAGCTTCGCGCAGTTGACGAAGGCCTTTAGATCCTCCTTGCGTTCAGTCTCGACGGCTATGCCACCGGAGTGGATGCGTCGGACGGACCTCACGCGGATCTTGGCTTTCGCCGGCTTGACCAGTGACAGAACAGTTTGTTTGGTCACGTCGCTGTTCTGTCCTTTCCCTTTCGGCGGGAAGATACGCACCACATGTCGTGGTGGTTTTACCGCTTCCGGGGAAACTCGATTGGCGTCAACCTTTACCGCTTGCGCGTAGGTTGTTGCCGCACGAACTGGTGCGGGTTTCGCAGTCGGACGGGAACCCGTCGTCTGCGAAACCGTCGGGGCAACCCTCTCTGCGATCCTCTGGGAGGCTCTCACCTCTTGCCGGATCGCCGCGAGCTGTCCTTTTAGGAAAGAGTTCTGCACGAGAACCTCCTGGACTAGCTCGTAGAGAGCTGCCGCGTTGCCAACGATCAAGGCTCCGGTTTCCTTGCTGAGCCTGGATTCTTTTCCAAGACAGCTGGTCCGGATACCCTTGAACAGTTTCGAGGCCTCTCCACTAATTTTGTCGAGAGGCCTGTTCGAAGGACCAGGTGTCGCCTCCGCCGACACCTTTCCTGGCATATTCTCGCCGCTTTTCCGGGCTTTCTCTGCCCTCTGCGGCTGCTCCTTCTTGACGACGGTTATCCAACCGTCGTCGTCGACTTTCTGGCCCTTTCCTCCGTCCGAAGACGTGGCGTTGCCTTCAGAAGTTGCCTTCGGCTTTTTGGCCTCCGGCTTCTTCGGTGGTGGAGTTGTACGGGGTGGTGTCCCCGATCCGTCCTTCTTGACATCCTTTTTGATCGCAGGGGATGTCTCACCTGCCGGCTTTGGTGGTGTTGTAGCCGTCTTCCGCGTCGAGGGTCTGGTGCAGGGGGGCGTTTTAGCGCCCTTACCCACTTCAACCTCCTTCGCCTTTTTCTGGGGTGGTGAAACCACCCCAGCTCTCTTACTCACCGCCGTCGTTCTGCCGGGAGCAGCGACAGCGGCCTCCTTCACTCCCTTTTCCCCCTTGCGGGGTACTAAGGCGTCTATTTTAGCAATTTTGACTTTAGGATCCATACTTGCTAGTAGTTCTTTTCGTCCCGGAGTGTGTCCCGGCCTCCATGGACCCTCAAATGGAACCCGGCTCCGCCTGGGTTAGGACTTGCACCCGGGATATAGTCCGCGAACAAAGGCCGACCGGGCTTTCCCCGGACTCCTAGGTTCACTTCCTCGCCCAATAGAACCCACGAATGGTGTTCCGAGCCGATTGACTAGGCACAGGGCTGCTTTTCTCGCCTAGCCGCCTGTCTAGACGAAGCAGAGGCCAAAGGTACGTGTTGGGCAGCTACACTCCCGCAGGAGAGAGGGCCCTCAGATCCCAGGATCCTCCTTTCCGCCGACACAGGTCGCCACGCACGGCAAACACGTGGGGAACAAACCTCAAGCAGATGTTCCCTCTGCTTCGCTACGCCCGGTTTCTGCTCCCTGTTTTTGCAGGGAGCCCGCTGCGTAACTGGGACATGACCTCGGGCATCATGTCCCTGTAGCATTAGCTCCAAAACGTGGGACTCGTCCTTAGCACGACTAGTAGAACTCACTTTGCCATCATCAACTATGCTCTTGACGCTTCAGCGTCCTTTTGCCATCGCCAACGACGGGAGCTGCTGTCAGCAGCGCGACGACGGTCTTACATGTATAAATACATGTTGTCTTTCGTCGTTGGCGTACCTTTCAGTGTTTTCGTCATACGCTGCATATCCTTCCTATATGCAGCGTCCGTATGGCAAGGACTCCGAGTCTGACAGAGCCGTACACCACCGGTTTACAGCTCGGAGTTGAGCTGGTCTAGGCGGAGTCTTCTAATGGCCAGGGGAGCGATCCACGTTTCGAGGCCCGTCTCCCTACCTAGGATACTAGCGTGGTTTCCCAGCCGACACCTTCAGGCAGTAGGGAGCAGCTCAGCTACTTCTACGGTGGCCTCCTTCCGTCATTCGTCTGGCATTACGACGTCTGCCACCAGATGTTTTGGTGTGCTGGGTTCTGCCAAGCCCAGCGGCGTATTGCTTTTCCCAGCGGCGTATTGCTTTTGGGGACGCATACAGACGTCGTTTCGTGTCTCTTTCTGGTCTTTTTACTTTGCTCAACGTGAAAAGGGGGCATATAGCCCCCTTTTTGATTTCTGGTGTCAGGATCGCCTCCTCGGAAAAGCATTAAAGCAAAAAGGGGGCTTATAGCCCCCTGGTATGAGTTAGGTCTTTCTTGGAGAAGCTCTAGGTGTTCGAGTAGGAACTTCGAAGAGTTCCTTAAAGTGAAAAAGGGGCATATAGCCCCTTTTTTGTACAATATACGCCTTCTCCAATAAGCCTTAACGTGAAATGGGGGCCGAAGCCCCCAGGTGTTAAGTATACGCTAGTCATAATGCTTCCCCATCTCTCTTTGCTTTCCTGACACCACTCTTTTCTGACATCTCTGTGTTTGCACAGTACGAATGACGGATCACGTCTTGCTCGGGAAGGTGGGGTCGCTACTCCCATACGGTGTGCCCCTGCACCGCCCCTGCCGAAGCCAGAGCCCCGTTGGCCGGCATAAATGCCGTTTGCAGCGTCCACCGCGTGGAGGAGGGGTTGGCACATGCGATCCTGGTGCCGTATAGCAAGCTATACGCCCGGACGGCTTCTAGACGCCAAAGATAGGGACAGTGGGAATCTCCTATACTATCACGGGCGTGTATTCTCCTACTAGTTTGATGGTTGCTGTTGCATAAACCACCGACTGTTTGGCCCGCCGTTTAACCGCGCAGTTTAAAATTGCAACACAATGTTGGTGTCGCTCCGGGGTGAAAAAATGGAAAAACGACATACTTTACGCATAGGGGCGGCTGATCTTAACATATTTTGTCATGTCACCACCCCAGTGACTCTGAGACGGATTTTGCCGTCGCACGTTTTTTTATTAAAAAGTTATTAGTATATAAAAGATTTCGTTAAGCAAAAAGACACGAATATGGAAGTAGGACAAAAAATCGACACGCTATCTTGCAGGAAAAAATCCGGGGAACACGATGGCGTCGTCAAAAGTGCAGGTCGTCGAGCTCGTTTTCGAGAAAAAAAAAAAAAAATTCTCAAAATTCGACAAAAAAATAAAACGATCATTGGACCGTGTAGAGAATCTAAAACTGCATAAGAATCGTATAGACGAAAATTGGCGTTCACGTGCTCGTTTTTGTGGAAAAAATTAAAAAAGCTCTCAAACTTCGAGATAAAAAAAAAAAAAACCATCTACCAGGTAGCCAACGGAAAACGGTACAAGTATCGTACGAGCGAAAACGAGCGTTACCGTGCTCGTTTTCGAGTTATTGACGAAAAACAGCCTGGAGCGATCGGTCCGGCGGTCGACGCGCGAAAGTTTCTAAGTCCGCTCTCCTCGACGAGGTGGGCAAGCTCTTCGAGCGTGTGATTGCTGCCCGCCTCGTCGAGCACCTGTCGCGGGGTGATCCCGGTCTGGCCGACTGCCAGTTCGGTTTCCGGGGGGGCCGATCGACTATCGACGCGATAGGTCGTGTGAGGGCCCTCTCGGAGGCGGCCGTCTCCCGGGGAGGGGTGGCATTGGCAATATCCTTGGATATTGCCAATGCCTTTAACACCCTCCCCTGGGAAGGGATAAGGAGGGGGCTCGAATATCATCGAGTCCCCCCTTGTCTCAGGGCGGTCGTCGGGGATTATCTCCGCGGCAGGTGGATCGAGTATCCGGGCCGGGATGGTGATATGCGGAGGGAGGTGTACTGCGGTGTTCCGCAGGGATCGGTCCTTGGGCCACTCCTGTGGAACATCGCGTACGACTCGGTGTTGCGGGCCGGCCTCCCCGACGGCGTCAGCACGGTGTGTTATGCGGATGACACACTGGTGCTGGCCGCCGGGGCGCACTGGGGGAGGGCCATGCGTCGCGCGGAGGAGGGGTCGCAACGCGTCGTCGACCGGATCAGGGGGATGGGGATGACGGTGGCGGTCCATAAGACCGAGGTGATTGCGTTTCATTCACCTCGGCAGGATCCGCCACCCCCTCTGATCCGGGTGGGTGGGGCTGACATCGAGGTGAAGCCCCAGATCAGGTATCTGGGGCTGATCCTCGATGGCCACTGGCGTTTCGAGGAGCATTTCCGCTGCCTGGTCCCCCGGTTGGAAAGGATGGTTGCGGCTCTGGGCCGGATCCTGCCCAACCTGGGGGGCCCGGCGGGCCGAGTTCGTCGCCTCTATGTGGCAATGGTCCAGTCGGTGGCCCTATACGGGGCCCCCGTCTGGGCGGACGACCTGGCTGCCTCCCGGCGCAGCATGACTATGCTGCGTCGGGTGCAGAGGCGCATGGCGCTCAGGGTCGTCCGCGGGTATCGGACCATGTCACATGAGGCGGCGACGGTTCTAGCGGGGATGCCGCCCATGGACCTGCTCGCGCGGTCGCACGCGGTGATGTACCGGCACCGCGTCGACCGTCGCGCGGGGGTGGGGGCGGTCCCGGGCGGGCAGGAACCTGCTTGGGGCGATTTGAAGCGCCAGGCCCGGCAGTCCGTGTTGCTCGCGTGGCAGGAGCGGCTGGCTCTGCCAACCGCGGGGCACCGGACTGTCGGGGCTGTTCGGCCACTCCTGAAGGAGTGGCTGGACAGAGGCCATGGCAGCCTCACCTACCGGCTGGCACAGGTATTTTCCGGGCATGGCAGCTTCGGAAGATACCTGTGCCGGATAGGGAAGGAGCCGACGGCGCGTTGCTGCCACTGCGACGCTGAGCAGGACACGGCGGATCATACCCTGGAGGTATGCCCCGCGTAGGAGGGGGAGCGCCGTGTCCTGGTCGGCGTCGTCGGGCGGGATGTCTCGCTGCCGGGCGTGGTGCGCGCCATGCTCGGCAGCGAGGAGAAGTGGAGGGCCGTGGCCTCCTTCTGCGAGAACGTAATGTTGCAGAAGGAGGCCGCGGGGAGGGAGCGCGAGCTTCAGCGGCGCGCTGAAGCTCGCGCTCGTGCGGTGGCCCGAGGTCGTCGCCCGGTCGCGAGGCGTCGCGGGCGGCCGCCTCGGCGTGGCGGATGACCTAGGCTGGGAGGGGGGTCCTGAGGGGACCCTCCTCCCGCCAGGCGGCGCCGGGTCGGACCGGTTGGGGGTAGGAGTGCCTCCCCCTACCGGTCCGACGCAAGGGGAGGCACCCTCGGCGGTCTGGTGCGGCCATGAACGCCCGGCCGCCGAGGGGTGGAAACGGGGTCGCGGGCGGTTGCGAGTTGGGGCTCGCAGCCGCCACTAAGCGCGGCCCCGGGACGGATAGCGGCGGGATGGAGTGGCCCCGTCCCGCCGCTATGAGGCAGTGTGTCTACTGGGGGGACCGATTGTCCCCCCGGGGGATGGGCGCGAAAGCGCGGGCACGGGGAGGATACCGGAAGAATGCTTCGAGCGATTCCCGGTATCCTCCCAAAGCGTGCCGAAGGGTCACCGTGGGGTTTTTAGTGGGTAGGTCCCGCGCCTGTCGTTGTACGGGCGCGGGGAATCCCACACACCCCTCCCACCTCTCCCCAAGGAGGTGGGAGGGAGTCTTTCGAAGATTTTCCCCACGACAAAAAAAAAAAAAAAAAAAAAAAAAAAAAAAAAAAAAAAAAAGTCCGCTCTGCTCCGAAACACCGCTCCGGCGTCAAAAATCGTCGTAGGACAAAAAATCGACACGCTATCTTGCAGGAAAAAATCCGGGGAACACGATGGCGTCGTCAAAAGTGCAGGTCGTCGAGCTCGTTTTCGAGAAAAAAAAAAAAAAATTCTCAAAATTCGACAAAAAAATAAAACGATCAGTGGACCGTGTAGAGAATCTAAAACTGCATAAGAATCGTATAGACGAAAATTGGCCTTAACGTGCTGGTTTTCGAGTTATTGACGATAAGCCGGTATATATATGTTCGAGATAAAAAAAAAGATAGGGACATTTTTTTTTTTTTTTTCATTATTTCTCCTTTTGTTGCGGCTCGAGCATCAACTCATTGCCGCGTTGATCTTGTAATTTAATTTTCCTATTATATTTTCTTTGGGAAATAACTTTTTTCTTTTTTTTTTTTTAGGTCTCTTAGCCGTCTGAAGACGTTGCCCGTCCCTGCCACGTGGAGGCGGACCTTTTCTACTTTCGAAGATAAGATAAATATAGATGTAAGACTTATCTTTCTTTTCCGTCTATTTTAAGTCTTCCTCTTCTTTCTTCTCTTCTTGTTTCTTTTCTTCCTGTTCTTTCTTCTGTCTTCTTATAATTCATTTGACTTACCCTTTCTTTCCAGCTACGCGATCTCAAGGCATGACATCTCACATCGTTCCAGTTTCAATAAGGTAAGATCTTCTTTTCTCAAATACTTTATTTACAAAGCTAGTAAATTCATCGTATCTCTCCTTTGACACTATTAGGTTTTCCTTATTCTCTCGGTTATCCATTAAATACTGATATCTAATACTTTCATATCCTTCACACTGATATAGCATATGATCCACGGTTTCTTCCACTACATGACAAACTGGGCAATTAGGTGACTCTACAGACCCTCGTTTGTATAGAGACGCGTTTAGTGATCCATAACCAGTCATTATATAAACCAGGTATCTTCCTGGTTTGAACCAACCATTTTTAGATGCAAATTGCACGTCCTTAATAAAGCTATACGTTTCTCTGCCACGTGTTTCGTTTGTCCATCTTTGCTGCCATTCCATTATAATTTCTCTGTTAACTCGTTCCTTCTCAATTTCCGTTTCAATGCTTAAATTTGCATCTGTCATATTGCCATCAAAATTATAGTTCTTCCAGCTAATTTGCATGTTCCTTTTAACTCTGTTTATAATGCCTCTTTCAATAATCTCAAGGTCTAAAGGTTTCGTACCACAAATGACTTGCATCGCCACTGTTGATGTTGTTCTACAGGCTTTCGTTAATATTAATAGTATTGCTCTTTGTGCTGCCAGCAAGTGTCTCTTAACATGCAAATGCTGTACCCTGTCGAACCAAACCGAAGGACAATACGTGCTTATTGGTAAAAATACCGCCTTATAAAGCACAAACATTATCCCAGATCTCAGGCCCCATTGCTCTTTCGCTAGTCGTTTAATGGACATAATAAAGTTAACCAGTTTATCTCTCATTTCTTTCGCATGTTCCACAAAATTCATCTTTTTATCTATAATCAACCCAAGGTACTTTATCTTATCCATATATCTAATGTTCACGTTGTTTATTTTCAGGGCCGGCATCCTTTCCCGATGAAGCGAACCCTTCATCAACAACGCTGCTGATTTAGTCGCTGACACTTTTAATTTATGAACGTAACACCAATTATTTAATGTTGTAATAATCCTTTCCCCCATAGCTTCTATGCCTCTTCTTGAATCTCCTTTGATTATGAAGACAAGGTCGTCAGCATACGCCACTATCTCTACTTGTGACACCACATATTCTTCCTCAAACTTATTTAATAACGCATCCAAACACCAGTTCCATGCTAAAGGGCCTATTATAGACCCCTGCGGGCATCCTCTTTCCATCTTTTTGTTAAATTCATTAAAATTCGATCTTATTTTTACCTTCCTGTCGCTAAAGTAACTATCTATAACCTTTATCATGGAACTGGCGATTTCAGCCTGAATTAAGCGGCTTTTGATGGCAGGCCACCATAAATTATCAAAGGCACCCTCTATATCAACAAAGAGTGCCACAACCAACTTATTTCGTGCCGTAGTGACTGCATGTCTAAATTTCAAAACCGCATCTTCGGTAGATTTTCCTTTTTTAAATCCAAATTGATTATTACTTGCCAATCTCTTGTCTCTATACTGTTTCTCTATGCGTTCTACGATTATCCTCTCATAAATTTTTCCCATAACAGGTAATAATGCTATGGGCCTGTACGAGTTTAATTGTGTCCTATCTTTAGACTTTCCTTTTAAAATAATCCTTAAATCCGCTATTTTCCAATCTTTTGGAAAGGTGCCATTTCTAAAACAGTTATTAAATAATTCATATATAATATCCTTCTTCACATTCCACACCTCCTTAATGATTTCAGACTTGAAACCATCAAGACCCGGAGCTTTCTTATTCTTAGTTCTTTTCATCGCTTCTCCAATTTCAAATAACGATATTTCATTTTCCAAGTTGCTGTTTTTATAAGCCCTATTTGATCTTCTCACACTTCTCTGAATGTCCGATTCGGCATTTCTTTCATCACTTGGGACGCATTTATTTGCCAGAGCTCTCATCGTTTCCTTCCAATTCATTGTGACTTCGCCGCTAGGGAGAGTCAATGAGCATACTGTTACTTGCTTTCTTATTCTGTCTCTAACAATCCTATAAACAATCCCCCAAGGATCTTTATTGCCCTCCACCGTAACGAAATTTTGCCAAGATTCCCTTTTCTTTCTTTTAATTTCAGACACATATCTATTTCTGCTTATTCTATACCTTTCGCGATAATCATCTTCAAGATCCATAAGTCTTAGTCTTCTAACTCTTACTAATCCTTTTTTATGCCTATTTGTTTCTCTCCTTAGGTTTGTCAACTCTTCATCCCACCAAGGCAAGGCTCGGTTTCCAACCTTTCTTCGCGGAATTGCATCATTACAGATTCCTTGCAAGGTACGGTTGAAAATTCCTGCTGCTGAATTGGGTGAATCCCGACTCAGACTATTTAAAACAACTCGGTCAAATTTTATATTTATCAAATCTCTAAATTTATCCCAGTTTGCTTTCCGCAGATTAAAGCCATCCGCAATGATACGATTCGTTTGATAATCCGTGCACTGTATTATATCAAATGTTATGATATTGTGGTCGCTTGTTGTACACACTGTACTCACACTCCAATTCTCATGTTTCCTTAGCATGTTGTCCGTTGCTAAAGTTACGTCAATATTTGACTTGCCATGGACAGTAAAATAGGTAGGTGGATTATTTGGTCGATTCAGTACGTGTAGCCCATTTGCAAGCAGAAATTCTACTAAAATTCTACCTCGCTCGTCCGTTTCTCCGGAATACCATACCTCAGACTTAGCATTTGCATCCATAGCGATGATAATCCTTTCTCCATTTATTTTGTTCAAAATATTTTCAACTTTCCTAAGAAAGACCTCAATAGGATACGAATACTGACAATACACATTTATAAAATGGTACTGCTCCCGTCCAGTATTTACCTGGAAAATCATTATATGCTCTGATTCTTCGTACATTATTTGAAATACCTCTATTTTATTTTCGTCGACGACTGCTGCTACCCATGGGTTTTCAACCGCAGGCTGTAGTACTCTTAAGCCGGGGGTTGAGTACCCTCTGACCAGTCCTTTATGAATATACGGTTCCTGTATACATAAAATATCTATATTATTTTCTTTTATAATCATTTCCAGATTAGCCGCTGCAGCTATCGACCTCTGTGCATTTATTTGTGCAACTTTCAGGCCCATTCTATCTTATTATGATAAATCCCCAAGTTCCTTAGAAACTCTGGACACTCTTTGCTTCTCACGGAATGACATACTTCTTTTCTTTTAAGCCTAGAACAATTAACACACTGAGGTGCATTCTTCTTGTCACAGTCACTTTTCAAATGTTCTTTACTTCCACACAGTTCACATAGCTGGTTAGGTACACTACAAACTTTAGCTATGTGCCCATAAGCATGGCACTTAAAGCACCGAGTTATATTAATATATTCCTTTAAATTATACGTCCGCCACAATATGAAAGCTCTACCCTTATTCATAATAGCTTTGTAAAACCGTCCGGGTAGCTGGACAACCCAGTTCACCCGATTTTCTTTAGCTTTAAACTGGTATCTAAAAATTACCTTCTCTTCTAGTTCCGCCAAGTCATCTTGTGTACCGTCAAAATTTTTCGCAATAAACTCCTCCTTCAGTTCTTCCATCTTATACTCCTTCTCGACATCATATATGATGATCGACGGTAAAATCTTCTTTGGTTTTTCTGCCCTTAACCCTACCTCTTCCAGCTTTGCTTTCTTTATTAAGTCAACATCGTTTACATCTTTAATTTCCATTACCACACCTTTACTCCTCATCTGTCGAATCGATCGCACCTTTAATTGCTTACGCACATCTTTTAATTTGCTTGTTAGATCCGCTTTAATTTCCTCGTTACTTCTTTTATCCTCTTCCTTTTCAGGTTTTATAAGAAGAACTTCATAATTTTCCTTACTAATCTTCTTTGTTTCTGTTTCAGGTATCAGCGGCCGCTTCATCCGATGGACTCCAGCTACTTGGGCATAGCTCGTCACGCCGGAAGGGACGCAAGGAGAGACACCACAGTACGTAGCCTTTAATTTTTCATTTTCCAGGATCTGTTGCTGCAATTTTCCTTCTAAAACAACCCACTTTTCTAATACAGTTTTAATTGCATTTTTGCTAAACTTATTGTCCTCATCGAAAAGGAAAGCCTCTAAACTTATCCTCTCCTTTCTCACCTCTTCCAAAGTGCAATCCCCCGTAACTGTTGGTGTCACAAACTTCTCAACTCTAGGGCTTTTCGGACTTTTAGGGCTTAGCATCAACTCCAAATCATCGTCAATAAGGAATTTTTTCCTCTTCATAAGGGGAGTGGTCGGGGTTATCCTCCCATGAGAGGGTCCCGCTAACTCTTCAACTATGGACGACACGGAACTAGTCCTGCTGTGCCCCCTGCTACTGCTCATCTCCATATCCTCCACCTCACCCACGTTCTCCTTCCTCGTCGATCTAAGTTTTCTTGGTTTAGTTTTTTCAGAATCCATAATTGGTCCCACGAGAAGGTCGGAAAAGATGTCACCCCAGGCAGAGCCGCCGTACCTGGGGAAGCCTAGTACTACCGAGGGGTCGGCAGGTACCTCGGAGTCGGTCGCTAGGGATTGGGCTCTCTCCCCCAACCATGCATCCCATCGCCGCGCACCATAGCTTAGGATTCGAGGGTAATTTATAGAGTTACCATCCTCGCGGCCCAGGCGGTTAAGCCAAGGCCCCCGGCCCGACCTGCCGTCGCGTACCATTCACAAAACCAAAAAAGGAATTGTGAATGGGTCGTTGCGACGACCAACAGGGGGTTACGGTATGATTGCATCAGGCACCTCGGGTTCGCTACCCGTACTGTAGCTGAATGGCTACAGCCCCTGAGGTTGGCCACTTTCGTCTGTCCCTTCACCCTGAACCTTCCCGGCATGGTAGAACCTGCCAGGGGTCAAAGACCCCCGCCGGTATAGCTCCAGAGATCACAAGGGAGCTCAAGCTCCCCCACCACGACAAGGTAGCAGCCACGGGGGAGAAAAGATAGGGACAGTGGGAATCTCCTATACTATCACGGGCGTGTATTCTCCTACTAGTTTGATGGTTGCTGTTGCATAAACCACCGACTGTTTGGCCCGCCGTTTAACCGCGCAGTTTAAAATTGCAACACAATGTTGGTGTCGCTCCGGATCGAAAAAATGGAAAAACGACATACTTTACGCATAGGGGCGGCTGATCTTAACATATTTTGTCAATGTCATCTTCCCAGTGACCCTAGGAAGGAGTTTGCCGTTGCACGTTTTCCTATTAAAAAGTAATTAGTGTACAAAAATTTTCGTGAAGCAAAAAACAAGAATATGAAAGTACGTTCCATGAGCATTACAGTGAATAAAACAGAAATTAAAAATTCCCGAGGGGTTGAACAGCATCATATTGAATTCGTTTTGCTGACTGGGGTCTGCGCCCCCCAGACCCCCGCTACACTAGCCCAGACCAAACCCACTTTGTAATAGTGGTATCATATTAAATTGAACAGCATCGTACTTAATTCGTTTTGCTGAATGGGGGGCTGCGCCCCCCAGACCCCCGCAACACTAGCCCGGACCTAACCCACTTTGTAATAGCGGTATCATATTAAATTGAACAGCATCGTACTAAATTCGTTTTGCTGAATGGGGGGCTGCGCCCCCCAAACCCCCGCTACACTAGCCCAGACCTAACCCATTTTGTAATAGCGGTATCAAATTAAATTGAACAGCATCATATTGAATTCGTTTTGCTGACTGGGGTCTGCGCCCCCCAGACCCCCGCTACACTAGCCCAGACCTAACCCACTTTGTAATAGTGGTATCATATTAAATTGAACAGCATCGTACTTAATTCGTTTTGCTGAATGGGGGGCTGCGCCCCCCCAAACCCCCGCTACACTAGCCCAGACCTAACCCATTTTGTAATAGCGGTATCAAATTAAATTGAACAGCATCGTACTAAATTCGTTTTGCTGACAGGGGTCTGCGCCCCCCAGACCCCCGCTACACTAGCCCAGACCTAACCCCCTTTGTAATAGCGGTATCATATTAAATTGAACAGCATCATATTGAATTCGTTTTGCTGACTGGGGTCTACGCGCCCCAGACCCCCGCAACACTAGCCCGGACCTAACCCACTTTGTAATAGCGGTATCATATTAAATTGAACAGCATCGTACTAAATTCGTTTTGCTGAATGGGGGGCTGCGCCCCCCAAACCCCCGCTACACTAGCCCAGACCTAACCCATTTTGTAATAGCGGTATCAAATTAAATTGAACAGCATCATATTGAATTCGTTTTGCTGACTGGGGTCTGCGCCCCCCAGACCCCCGCTACACTAGCCCAGACCTAACCCACTTTGTAATAGTGGTATCATATTAAATTGAACAGCATCGTACATAATTCGTTTTGCTGAATGGGGGGCTGCGCCCCCCAAACCCCCGCTACACTAGCCCAGACCTAACCCATTTTGTAATAGCTGTATCAAATTAAATTGAGCAGCATCATATTGAATTCGTTTTGCTGACAGGGGTCTGCGCCCCCCAGACCCCCGCTACACTAGCCCAGACCTAACCCACTTTGTAATAGTGGTATCATATTAAATTGAACAGCATCGTACATAATTCGTTTTGCTGAATGGGGGGCTGCGCCCCCCAAACCCCCGCTACACTAGCCCAGACCTAACCCATTTTGTAATAGCGGTATCAAATTAAATTGAGCAGCATCATATTGAATTCGTTTTGCTGACAGGGGTCTGCGCCCCCCAGACCCCCGCTACACTAGCCCAGACCTAACCCCCTTTGTAATAGCGGTATCATATTAAATTGAACAGCATCATATTGAATTCGTTTTGCTGACTGGGGTCTGCGCGCCCCAGACCCCCGCTACACTGGCCCAGACCTAGCCCATTTTGTAATGACTGTATTGGAACTGCGTTAGGGCTAGTTTAGAATTGGTTAGGTGAAGTAATGCGGAGAGCAGTTTCGCCTGCATCCCGGGATGCTTGTTGGCATGAGTGGTGTCTGAATGAGTAAAGACGGATGAGACACTTGTGGGGTATGGTGAGTCAGATTCTCAAACTACCCATATATTCTTCTGAGGCATGGGTGCCTATCCAAGGATCTCCTTCGGTATCTAAAACAGAAATAAAAAAAAAAAAAAAAAAAAAAAAAAAAAATGAATATGGACTGTGTTAGGACTGAATTGGATAAGGTCTGGGTTTCGTCTCGGTTAGGTCTGAGTTAGGACTGGTTTAAGACTGGGTTAGGACTGGGTTAGGACTGGGTTAGGTCTGGGTTAGGTCTGGGTTAGGTCTGGGTTAGGACTGGGTTAGGACTGGGTTAGGTCTGGGTTAGGTCTGGGTTAGGTCTGGGTTAGGAATGGGTTAGGTCTGAGGTATTTCTGGGTTAGGTCTGGGTTAGGACTGGGTTAGGTCTGGGGTATTTCTGGGTTAGGTCTGGGTTAGGACTGGGTTAGGACTGGGTTAGGTTTGGGTTATGACTGGGTTAGGTCTGGGTTAGGTCTGGGTTAGGACTGGGTTAGGCCTGGGTTAGGCCTGGGTTTGGACTGGGTTAGGACTGGGTTAGGTCTGGGTTAGGTCTGAGTTAAGTCTGGGTTAGGTCTGGGTTAGGACTGGGTTAGGACTGGGTTAGGACTGGGTTAGGACTGGGTTAGGACTGGGTTAGGACTGGGTTAGGTCTAGGTTAGGACTGGGTTAGGTCTGGGTTAGGTCTGGGTTAAGTCTGGGTTAGGACTGGGTTAGGACTGGGTTAGGTCTGGGTTAGGTCTGGGTTAGGTCTGGGTTAGGACTGGGTGAGGACTGGGTTAGGCCTGGGTTTGGACTGGGCTAGGACTGGGTTAGGTCTGGGTTAGGTCTGGGAAGGGAGGACACCGCGCAGCACACGTTGGAAATTTGTCCGGCGTGGGCAGCTCAGCGCGGTGTCCTCGTTAGAGCGATTGGAGCGGACCTCTCGCTGCCGGCCGTCATACGGGCAATGGTCGGCAGCGAGGAGGCGTGGGCGGCCATGGCCTTGTTTTGTGAAGAGGTCATGGCCGCCAAGGAAGACGCCGAGAGGGCGCGTGAGGAGGTGGGGGGCAGGCGGCGACGCCGACAGTAAGACCCTCCACCGCTCCCCGTGGCAGGGGGAGCGCGAAGGGGTCGGTGATGGTGTTTGTGGTGCGAGGTGAGGGACTTTATTCCCTCATTCCCTCTCGCACCCAGCCCATCACCGGACCGGGGGCCCGTGACAGGGGCCCCATTTAGCGGGGGCGGCAGTGTTAGCCGGCCCCGCAGCCGTGGTCGCGATCGGGTGGGGGCCCGGTCGCGGCTAGTAGCAACGGCACGAGTGGAGCGACGTCGCGTGTGACCGCGCGGCGTCGCCGGGGGGCAATCAATCATGGTTGCCCCCCATCGGGGGAGGAGGATCACATCTCCTCCCCCGGGAAGGGCCCGTAGTAGGGCGTTGCGCCAACGGGGAGAGTCACGGTAGTATCGCTAGTTTGGTTCCCGTGACTCTCCCCAGATAAAGGGCGCAGGCGGTCACCGTGGTGTTTTAGCCGGTAAGAGTCCGGCACTACCCCGGCCTCCCCCCCAGGGAGCCGGGGTGTCCATGAGGATTTCACCACGATAAAAAAAAAAAAAAAAAAAAAAAGGTCTGGGTTAGGTCTGAGTTAAGTCTGGGTTAGGTCTGGGTTAGGACTGGGTTAGGACTGGGTTAGGACTGGGTTAGGACTGGGTTAGGACTGGGTTAGGACTGGGTTAGGTCTAGGTTAGGATTGGGTTAGGTCTGGGTTAGGTCTGGGTTAAGTCTGGGTCAGGTCTGGGTTAGGACTGGGTTAGGACTGGGTTAGGACTGGGTTAGGACTGGGTTAGGACTGGGTTAGGTCTGGGTTAGGCCTGGGTTAGGCCTGGGTTAGGACTGGGTTAGGTCTGGGGTATTTCTGGGTTAGGTCTGGGTTAGGACTGGGTTAGGACTGGGTTAGGTCTGGGTTAGGACTGGGTTAGGTCTGGGTTAGGTCTGGGTTAGGTCTGGGTTAGGTCTGGGTTAGGTCTGGGTTAGGTCTGGGTTAGGACTGGGTTAGGACTGGGTTAGGTCTGGGTTAGGACTGGGTTTGGTCTGGGTTAGGACTGGGTTAGGTGTGGGTTAGGACTGGGTTAGGACTGGGTAAGGTCTGGGTTAGGTCTGGGTTAGGTCTGGGTTAGGTCTGGGTTAGGGCTGGGTTAGGTCTGGGGTATTTCTGGGTTAGGTCTGGGTTAGGACAGGGTTAGGTCTGGGTTAGGACTGGGTTAGGACTGGGTTAGGTCTGGGTTAGGTCTGGGTTAGGTTTGGGTTAGGGCTGGGTTAGGACTGGGTTAGGTCTGGGTTAGGACTGGGTTAGGACTGGGTTAGGACTGGGTTAGGACTGGGTTAGGTCTGGGTTAGGTCTGGGTTAGGACTGGGTTAGGTCTGGGGTATTTCTGGGTTAGGTCTGGGTTAGGACTGGGTTAGGACTGGGTTAGGTCTGGGTTAGGACTGGGTTAGGTCTGGGTTAGGTCAGGGTTAGGTCTGGGTTAGGTCTGGGTTAGGACTGGGTTAGGTCTGGGTTATTTCTGGGTTAGGTCTGGGTTAGGTCTGGGTTAGGTCTGGGTTAGGTCTGGGTTAGGTCTGGGTTAGGACTGGGTTAGGTCTGGGTTATTTCTGGGTTAGGTCTGGGTTAGGTCTGGGTTAGGTCTGGGTTAGGACTGGGTTAGGACTGGGTTAGGTCTGGATTAGGTCTGGGTTAGGACTGGGTTAGGTCTGGGTTAGGACTGGGTTAGGTCTGGGTTAGGCCTGGGTTAGGTCTGGGTTAGGACTGGGTTAGGACTGGGTTAGGACTGGGTTAGGTCTGGGTTAGGTCTGGGTTATTTCTGGGTTAGGTCTGGGTTAGTACTGCATTTGGTTAGGTCTGGGTTAGGACTGGGTTAGGTCTGGGGTATTTCTGGGTTAGGTCTGGGTTAGGACTGGGTTAGGACTGGGTTAGGTCTGGGTTAGGACTGGGTTAGGTCTGGGTTAGGTCTGGGTTAGGTCTGGATTAGGTCTGGGTTAGGACTGGGTTAGGTCTGGGTCATTTCTGGGTTA
>NC_135147.1:1770000-1780000 GCF_051014445.1 Colletes latitarsis
GGTGGAATAGACGCCAGCACTCTATCTATCGCAAGACAGAAGAGTACTGGCGACAGTGGGTCTCCCTGACGAACCCCTCTTCCTAATTGGAAGAACTCCGAACGCTGACCACGAGACTCAAAGGTCGTCACACCGTGTTGGTATACATCCCGAACGTACCGTCGGAATCCGACCGGCAATCCTAGACGCTCGAGAACGTCACTGATCGCGGAGTGGCTAACGCTATCAAACGCTTTTGCCACGTCGAGAGAGGCAATATGAACCTCTCTCAACTTCCTCCGCGCGTCCTGAATGATGGTCCCCAGGACAGCAACGTTCTCGGCACACCCGTCGTCAAAGCATCGCTGCTTTAAATCGACGAGTCCCAGCTGGCGTAATCGCTGGGCTAGGATGCGGTGCAGTTGTCGAACGACAACTGACACGATAGAAATAGGTCGGAAATCCGCGGCCGTCGGTCCGTCGACCCCCTTCGGAATGAAAACGGTTCTACTAGCGAGAACCGACGGGGGCCAACGACCAACACTTAGCACGATGTTGTACAAGAGGGCTCGCAACGAGGGTGGCACCGATCTCCACAAACGCGGAGAGACACCATCCAAACCGGGGGCCGCATTGAGGGGTATCGTAATAGACGATACCTCCTCGATGGAAATTGCGGCCCACACGGAGGCAACTTCCGCTCTAGGCGGGGTAGGAAATCCAGGACGGACAGGTGTTGAAGGCTGAGATACAAGGGGACCCCAGAAAGCCGCCATTGTGGCCACATCCGGGATCTGGACCTCGTTCTCAGCTCCGTCCAAGATTTCCTTAGCCGCACGTGACATGTCCTTACGGAACATGCGTTGGATGCGACTATATTCTTGCCTCCGCCGCTGTTTCCGGTTAGGATTAACCCAGCGCGGTCTAATTGGTGTCGTTCTAGCCTGATCAACGCCGAGAGAAGGGCCCGAAGGGAAGGAAACTTCGAGCCAACGCGAGACGCCGGCAAGAACGTCATTACCCAACAGGTGTTCGCGTGCCAGTCGCACTAACTCGTCTGAGTTCCACCCGTGGATATTGGCTACCACCTCAATCAATGGAGGGATAGCCAATCGCGGAGCCGGATCCACAAATATATCCACGGGTGACTGACCGTCTGGCCTAGGTAATGACGTTCTGTTTCTGGGTGGCGTGATAAGGGGAGGAGCTTGTGCAACCTCCTCCGCGGAGAGATAGCCATCGCTGGATGATGACTCATCGGCTTCGGCAACCTCTTGTAGCAAATTAGCTACAAGCCGCCGATACGCCGGTCTCTTCCGCGCACCTTTAATCGAGTCGAGTGTCCTGTTGGGGACAATCGACAAAAGGTGCTGGTTCAAGAAGCGTACACCGCGGCGTGCCGCGGTAACCTCTTCTCTAGCCAGAAGGAGGAGCTCCTCATCACACCACGCTCGTCTCGTTCTCTCAACGTTGATCCCCTCGTTGTAGGCCTCTCTGTGCTGGTGACGCATATGCTGTCCGAGTCCGATGGCGGTTGGGAAGGACCTGGGGCAATGAAGGCACTGGTGTTCTGCGCGCTGAATGGACTGTTGAGCCGAGGAGGCTCCCGCCCCCGAAGGTTGAATTGGCACTTCGGGAACCGGAGCCTGCTCAATACGAGGGCGTGACCGTAGAGCGCGAGCCTCGCCTGGTGGTCTGGCCGGGGGCGCATTTACGGCAACGCGGGTTCGCCGAGATCGCTGCTGGGGCGCGGGTTCGGGAGAAGGGGAAGAGTCGCGGGAATCTACTGGATCAGTAGGGCCGGCGGGCCGAGGCCCCCGCCGGCTAGTGGTCATACTTCTTGTTTCGATCGGGCCTACTGAATGAACCCCCGACGGGAAGGCAACCCCCCGGAGGTTTGAAGCCAGAGCCCTGTTGGCTGTTGCGAGGCGGCTGGATTGCCGACCCGCAACGTTGCCCGGTCCCCACCGCGAGGAGGTATGGGTTGGCACATGGAACGAGGATATAATATCCGCCGATCCTTTGAGGACCATTATTAACGAGATTAACGAGATTCCCACTGTCCCTATCTACTGTCGTAGCTAATATCACATCTACATTACTTCTTTGAGTTTGTCGAACTTCACCAACAGGTATCCTGTGTCCTTTTTCGTACAAAGAAGACATAATGTAAACTTTGGGTGCTTTCCCGGCCATAGCAGTGCTGTAGTATTCAGCAAACCCTCCATATCCTGAGCAAGGGTCTAAGACAACCTTGACGTCTTCAAAGAAATTCGGATCTGCTTCATGTAGCTGTTGCATTTTGAAACCTCCGCGACTAACATAAGCAGCTCCCAAATCAGCTTTCTTGGGCAAGGCCACTCTTCCTAATTTTTCTAAACTATCCCAGTTTGACTTGTTCAATCTGCTGGCCAACTTATTCGTCATAACTCCAGCTTTAATTACATCTGAAACACTAGAAAAGGTTTTCGATTCTAAGACACTTGGCCATTTTAGCCAATCCCATCGTGGCGCCACAGTAATACAAGGCTTGTCATATCCCAATAAGTGGCGATACAATCCAGACGGCGAATGTTCTTCTACTACTTCTTGTTCGCTCTCTGGCAGAGCCTTATACAATGCTTCGTCTAAACGTCTTCTCTCTTGAGAAATCGTCTCTGATGAAATCGCGTCGCTCCATTCGCTTAATAACCTGCTTGTTCTAACGTCACAAGCAGTATCGTGTTTAAAGAAAATGTTATATATATTCTTGGCTGCCAGTATTGCATCACTTAATATACATTCTGAGTGAAAGACCTCACCTTCGGCAGTATAAGACCGCGAACCAAAACCGGAAAACCAACTTTTCTTAACCGTGGTCACTGATTTGTTTGCACTCAAGCTGCGACGCCAGGGGTTAGCCTCATACCACTCTGATAGAATTGAATTTAACTTGACGGTAATGGCCGCATCCACAGTGTTGCGCCTCAGGTAATCTTCGCTAACTGAAGTGCAAACTTCAACCTTCCAAGACTTGGCATGCTTATGGCATGGTGAAAAAGCCCCTGGGCAGTTGTCACCTTTGTCTGCTAGGATTAAGAAACTACAAGCACAATACCCTCCAATCGTGCTTAGATAAATATTGCCATTGATTTCATAATATACGTTTAAGCCCGCCCACCAAGCGCAGTGGACCCATTGATCGCTGGAGTCCAATCCTTTGCTCAAGCAGATTTCTCCAAAAAACCAACATCTGTTTGTCTAAAACATGGGTCGTCTTTGCTGCTCGATCTCCATAACTTGACACTCCCTCCTTTAAATTTTGGCATCGTTGATATATCGCCATGCATCGTTGGAGTGCCTGAAACTTTCCTCCATTTATGGTCGCAACAATCTAATATTCTAGCCGGTAGATGTCTGTTGGCGTTTAGACGTTCAACGTCACTTCCTATCAGAGTTCCACTCTCGTAATGAGACCACATCAGCCACTGGTATAGAGCCCATTCGACGGTTGTAAGCCCACTCGGACAGTTGCACCAATCAACTGGAATCAACCCCAAGTTGAATTCGTTTTCTTTAATCTTACTAATTAAACCAAACAGATTGGCGGCTTTGTCTACTACACCGATGATAGCGGCAGTCAACATTCTGTGCCATGCTGGTTTGACCCCGTGCTGGTCCCAATTACAGACGTGATTAGTTTCCACCACCAATTCATCGGGGTTCATCTCTACCCAAGCCCCTGATACGGCTTGTATGGCTGGATGTAAGCAAGCTAACTTAACAAACAATGTGTCTAACAATCCACCAGGCACCCTATACGCCAGGACATAATTGACACTACCTTCGTGCGCTGGCATACTTATCAAAAGAAAGCTGAAGTTGAAATAGTTCTTACAGACGTGCACAAAATGAACGGCGACATTGGCGTTATAAGACAGCTCAACTGAAACTTTGCAATCTCCTCTACTTAAAGAAACACTAGCGCCATCTATTTCAATATTAGATGCAAAACACTGCACAATGGTCTTTAGATCTTCAGCGGTGACGCAGAAGAATTCGAAAGGAACCATTGACTCGTATTTCCTACAAACTGATAGACCTTGCTGGTCATCACGGATGAATCTTAGATATCCCACTGGTAAAACATTTCCATAATGCTCAAACTTGCAGATAGATCTGGCATAATGCAATCGTTCTATTATACTCAGACTACCCTCACTAACACGTTTCAAAAACCAGTCATTAACGCCCTGTGGCTCAGGTCTCGCCATTGAAAATCTTTCTTCTAGCACCAAATCGTCATTCTTGACTCGACACCAAGAAGGTAATTTGCTTGTGAAGGTACTTACAATTCCATCTCCTACTGCCCTACCAACATAATTTGCGACTGAGCAAACTGAGTCTTTGATGACGTTAAATGCGAAGCTAACAAATCCTTTAATGTTATTCCAAACATCACTAATAGCGTGGATCACTGTGGGGTTCTTAGCCCAATAAATGCAGCCAAACAAACCGGCAATGAAACTCGGGACTCCTAACGCCAGTGTGAAAGCATCCAATGAGTGCCTCTCCCTACCATCTGACCTACTCAAAGAGACCAATCCTTCTGATATAATAGCAAGCGCTATTGGCACTCCAGCGTATGCCTCAAACGCGTCCGTGAAAGATTTCCGGCTGACTTCGCTTCTACGAATGCAATTTCCAATCCAAGCTATAGCTATGGAGAACATCGAACTGGGGCTGGCTAACACAGCGCCAACGCATAAGGTGTTCATAGCAAACGCGTCAAAAGAACCGAAATAGTCCTCGACATAGGCATTGGTTCCATCTGGTTGCCTCGCGTTTTTTGATGACAACCCAGCTTGAAATTTGGCTGTTCTCAAACCTGTCCTTATTGCGAGAAGCCCGATCGCTATCACCGTGCATAGAATTCCCGTTGTTATGTCTAGGTTCATAGTCTGCATGAGTGCTGTCATAGCACCACCCAAAGAACTCCATGGAAGATTTCCGTCCTGCACTCGAGTGAACAGTAAATACACTTGTTTGAGCAACACCACAGCATTACCACTTGCTCCAAACAATACGCTCCTGCCAGCGCCGACACCAAGTGTGGCCGCAGTTGCCGTTGACAAAGCTGACCCGGGAAGCAACAATTGTGACGTTACTAATAGTTGATTCTTGATAAGTAAAGCAGCACTAACGCCACCTGCCATTCCAAAAATGAGGTCCCAAGCTCTATCGCTGCTTTTGACTGGAGCCCCGAAAGCATCGTAATCAACTAGGCTACCACTCGTCAATCCTTTCATGACAAAACCAACAACCTGTGCAACACATGCCGCAACTGCCAATGGCGTGGTGGTAAAAAAGGTCAGCATGCCATTCAATATGGCCAATATGACCACAGCTATTGACCGGCCCAATATCTTTTCAAGCTTGATAAAAGATGCGCCAATCCAGGCAGATCCCATGATGGCACTTAAAGATGGAAAGGCACCTACATGATAGCTGGCTGGAATTAGAGCCCACTTGCTCATAAGGAAAGCTTTGGTAGTCTCGAAAATTGACGCTACGGCGGGAATACCAATAGTGTGCTTGGTCTCTGACACGGGAAATCCGTTTCTTCTTGTCCATTCAATGAATTTATCTTTCCTGCGAATCAAAGCAGCCATGGCCCTGGACGAAAAAGTCTGTGAAATGTCCATGCCATCAACGCTCAAACCGCCCAAGTCTGCCAGGTATTTGCAATGACTAGCACAATAAGTTTTCCTAAATGGGTAGACTCTAGAAACATGTCTCGAAGCATTTTTAATTGTCAATTGATAAATGGATCCTAGCAAAACTGCCGTACAACCAATCGCCACCGCTGAACCTCCTACCAAGCCAATATTCGAATGCTGGATTTCATTTGTCAAGATCGGTCGCTCAATTATCCTATTGAATAGTTCGAAGCTAACTTCATTGTCCAAAGTGGTGTCCTCTAAGAAACTCTGTATGCTTATGCCGATGTCCATCAACACTTCAGATCTCGTCTTTTCGTCCTGACACTTGTAAACAAAGTCCAAATACATATTATACCAATCCGATTCACCCCCAGAATCGGCCACACGGGACCTGTCATGTTGACTTGAAGTCATTAAAATCAGCTCATCACTTATGACAGGAGACAAGTATAAATAGAGCATGTCTCCGTTTGCATCTTTAACGAGGTCCAATTTCCTCAACATACTACTTGACAAAGCACGTTTGCCAGGGCCGAGAGAAACTCTTTTGTTTAAGGCCAAACTCTTAAAAGCATTGTTCCAAACATCCAATTTGGTAATTTCACCTGGCAGTAGCCATCTAATGTCTTTCATGGTCCTCACCAACTGCAAGTCGTGATGTTCCTCGATTAAACTCCAATCTAGTCTGCGCTCAGACTCTAATTGCAACATGGCCACTGCTGCCGTTCTTTTGTCTATGGGATAATCAACAATCGGATTAATCCCTCTGGGTGTGACGTACCAACCCATATTTGTTCGACCTGTTCTTCCTTTTCTCTGCTTGGCGGTAGACAAACCTATTCTGCGACGTCTTAATTCGTGCCTATATATTAATCCCTCTCCAGAAACCATTAAAATTGTATTCGGCTTCATTTCTTCAAGTAAGTCAACTACAACTCTACATCCTGGTACGGTGACAGCCTGACCAACAACGTCCGTACAAAAACACCAGCAATCAGATGCCATATCTTTAATATTGAAGACAGTGCCACCATGTATTGCGACATACTGCCTATCCCCAGAACAATGTCTCGATGCATAAGTAACCATACGTTCACAGTCATTCCTCGTAGATAGGAAGAAAATGACGCGTCCTTTGTCTATAATGCTCATCGGTATTTTAAAGCCCTTAGAAAAGCCATCAAGCTTGACACCAACTACTCCAGCAGGAACGGCAAACCATTCTCTATCGCAAACATCTGATTTGTCCATAGGTTCGACTTTAATATTTTCGCGAATCTCGTACCTAGTACCAGAGATGTCTAGCCCTTCTGCTAATTTTTGCGCTCTTGCTCGTGTCAGTACAGTGGCAGTTAAATGGACACATTTATACCTGGCATTTTTCTTTGAGAATTGTAAATCTCCAGCTACCACCGTTGGATCAGAACGACAATGAATTTCATCTAATAATAGGAAATCAGCATGGTTCTCAATTTGTTGTATTCGTCGCATAGCAGCACCATATGACAATACAATTAGTCGCTTATCGCCATAACCAACCTTTTCGGTAGAATCCTCGTGCCTTTGACCTATGATGTACTCCAACTGATAAATGTTAGCTCCAACTGTCGTCATGTCTAACAATTCAGATATACGATTATAAGCGGCTTTAACAGCCGCCACTGTGGGTTGTAACAAGAATACATTTTTGTGACGCTCCATAGCTTTCAACAAATTGACAGAAAAACTCATCGTCTTCCCTGATCCTGTAGGAGCTTCAAGCAGATAGTACACGTTGCCGTCGGCTAAGGGTAGGTTTAGCAAATCCACCACTGCGGTCTTAAAAAAATTATCTGGTACAGCATCAACTGACACGTCAGGTGCTAAGGTTGTGAGTGCGGTAACATCAGAACCTGCCATCACAAATTGGGTGCTTCCTATTGACCTTGTCTCTATCTTCCCTAGTCCATAAATCGACACTATCTCGCCCTTAGAATTAAATATTGGACACCCACTCATGCCAGGAACTCCTTTCCAGCTGCTGGCCTTAATAAAATTGTAGGTCGGATCGATGTCTATCGGCCTAAGTTCGTAGAACATGGCTTCTTCCCTGTTGCCAAAATTCGCTTGCGTGTTCTCGACAAGCAAGTATTGTCCGACCCTCCTAGAAGGACAAACCACGCACAACACCTCGCCTTTTTCTGCACGAACCATTTTGAAACTTCTATTTCCATATGTGACTAGGTCCTCCGCTTCCGAACAATGAAAAACCTTGTCCCAAGTGTAGGTCATGCCTGCGCGTGTTAGCGTCACATCGTTACCATATGTGACATGATACGAGGAGACCATGAGCTCATTGTCTCCAAAACAACAACCCGCACTAACTGCTGATATTACTTCACCAAGCCAGAAATCCTCAGGTTGCACTTCACAAATTTCCTCAGGACTGCTAACGCTACAAGCAGCTCGTTCTCTATCAAACATTAATTCCCTCACTTCTATTGCCTGCACGCCTCGCCAATCTGCCAATGATCGCATTGTTACGTCAGTGCCAATGGAGGGTGCTAGACGGGCGGCCTTAACTCTCCAATCAGGATGTATGACCAACTCAGTTGCTCCGATAATAGCGTTGATAAGTAAACTTTCTTGTGTCATCATCCAGTCGCGCAATTCATTTAAAACGTTGTGGTCATCGTGAACAAACCACAAGCAAGGTGTAACAGCAGCTTGACAACCATCAAATAATAATCCGACGTCCTGGTTTGTGTCTCTACTTAGAGCAAGTAGGTCTCCTGTGTAGGTGATGACTTCGAAGCCACTAGTCCACAGATACCGATTAACTCTACCAGCTGTCTCAAGCAAACTCGATGAGGGAGCCTTAATGGAGATAAAACCGCCAACTTCTCTCACACTTATCTCGTGGGCTACGTTAACTTGGACTCGACATACATTTTCCTGCATGCGAAAAGTAGTTGAAAAGCACAGCATTGGAGAAACAATGTTAGAGACGACATCTGGGCCAGTCAAAAAAAGTTTCTCAGTGGCCCGCATCCACATCGTGATTCCACCACTGTTAGAAATCGCAGCGGCTAGGGTGTCAGTAACTCCCCTAACAAAGGGACTAAACTTAATTGTCTCAATCGCGCAGTACTCCCACACGTTTGGTTCGTACGCAACAGTCTTGTCAATTATCCAAGAAGCAATCACTTTCTTGTGTTTGCTGAGCAACCTAATCATCCTGTTGTCGTTGAAATCAACGGTCTCAAAAAATTTGACTGCCACATTTTCGTCGCAGGTTTCCCTAATGCGCACATAATTGGTCTTGTACAAATTGGCCCCATCCAGCCTAAATTTATAGGTGTCCGAACTGCCGTTTACTACTGCAGAATACCAATAGTTTCCGACCTTGCGAGCGATCGTGACGACACCCGCCACCCTCACATTGTCTTTATAGTATGGACACCATCCTTTAACCCAGTGGTACATACACTGACCACTTACTAACCTTTCAGACGTTTTCAGAACCAAACAATTCATGACAAACATGTATCTACCACGCTTCATGAAGAAAGTCTGCTTACTTACTGGCTTGAAGTACCTACCAGTGTCCATGTGAGTATATAAGCAATCAGCTTGGTTTGATGAGCATGCTATGGAGATCGTGTTTAAAGTCGTGCCTACATCTGGATATATTTCATTTAAATTGCCATCAGCAAATGTGTGAACTGCATACAATGGAGTGTCACGACATCTCAGAAACGAAAGATTGTCGTATTGGTATCTAGTATAACTTGTTCCCCAATAGTCTATCCACTCTTCGACTCTAGCGATCCCTTCATACTCTGGCGGAACTGGCCAATGTACAATCACGTCTTCTTCGACGAGATTCTCACTGATTGTGCTAAAAGATCCAATCTCCTGCACATCCAATTCTTGTTTAACCACTTCCATGTGTAAGCCGTTTCCTTCTTCATGAACCACATCCATCGAAATTCCGCTCGGACCAGCCTCGTCACAGCAATGCCTGCAAGTGGCCATGAACTCGAATGGTTCTCCAGGTTGATTTTCCAATTCTCGCTCAATGAGTCTGTCGTTGACGTCGACTTCATGTATAACGTAGTAATTCCCCTTGTTTCCGATTAGCACCGATCCACTATAGCCTCTCGCACTGATCGGTACGCCATCCTTAATCAGTCTGTGTTCGCCAACTCTTATTTTATGGTCTAAGCTGCTGACAAAGGTGGGGGTGATCTTCTTTTGCACGCCTCGGTAAGTGCATACGTAAACGTCTCCATAAATTAAGAGAGTCATAGTTACTCCCGCCGTTTACCCGCGCTTTT
>NC_135147.1:1790000-1795000 GCF_051014445.1 Colletes latitarsis
GTCGAGCTCGTTTTCGAGAAAAAAAAAAAAAAATTCTCAAAATTCGACAAAAAAATAAAACGATCAGTGGACCGTGTAGAGAATCTAAAACTGCATAAGAATCGTATAGACGAAAATTGGCCTTAACGTGCTGGTTTTCGAGTTATTGACGATAAGCCGGTATATATATGTTCGAGATAAAAAAAAAGATAGGGACAGTGGGAATCTCCTATACTATCACGGGCGTGTATTCTCCTACTAGTTTGATGGTTGCTGTTGCATAAACCACCGACTGTTTGGCCCGCCGTTTAACCGCGCAGTTTAAAATTGCAACACAATGTTGGTGTCGCTCCGGATCGAAAAAATGGAAAAACGACATACTTTACGCATAGGGGCGGCTGATCTTAACATATTTTGTCAATGTCATCTTCCCAGTGACCCTAGGAAGGAGTTTGCCGTTGCACGTTTTCCTATTAAAAAGTAATTAGTGTACAAAAATTTTCGTGAAGCAAAAAACAAGAATATGAAAGTACGTTCCATGAGCATTACAGTGAATAAAACAGAAATTAAAAATTCCCGAGGGGTTGAACAGCATCATATTGAATTCGTTTTGCTGACTGGGGTCTGCGCCCCCCAGACCCCCGCTACACTAGCCCAGACCAAACCCACTTTGTAATAGTGGTATCATATTAAATTGAACAGCATCGTACTTAATTCGTTTTGCTGAATGGGGGGCTGCGCCCCCCAGACCCCCGCAACACTAGCCCGGACCTAACCCACTTTGTAATAGCGGTATCATATTAAATTGAACAGCATCGTACTAAATTCGTTTTGCTGAATGGGGGGCTGCGCCCCCCAAACCCCCGCTACACTAGCCCAGACCTAACCCATTTTGTAATAGCGGTATCAAATTAAATTGAACAGCATCATATTGAATTCGTTTTGCTGACTGGGGTCTGCGCCCCCCAGACCCCCGCTACACTAGCCCAGACCTAACCCACTTTGTAATAGTGGTATCATATTAAATTGAACAGCATCGTACTTAATTCGTTTTGCTGAATGGGGGGCTGCGCCCCCCAAACCCCCGCTACACTAGCCCAGACCTAACCCATTTTGTAATAGCGGTATCAAATTAAATTGAACAGCATCGTACTAAATTCGTTTTGCTGACAGGGGTCTGCGCCCCCCAGACCCCCGCTACACTAGCCCAGACCTAACCCCCTTTGTAATAGCGGTATCATATTAAATTGAACAGCATCATATTGAATTCGTTTTGCTGACTGGGGTCTACGCGCCCCAGACCCCCGCAACACTAGCCCGGACCTAACCCACTTTGTAATAGCGGTATCATATTAAATTGAACAGCATCGTACTAAATTCGTTTTGCTGAATGGGGGGCTGCGCCCCCCAAACCCCCGCTACACTAGCCCAGACCTAACCCATTTTGTAATAGCGGTATCAAATTAAATTGAACAGCATCATATTGAATTCGTTTTGCTGACTGGGGTCTGCGCCCCCCAGACCCCCGCTACACTAGCCCAGACCTAACCCACTTTGTAATAGTGGTATCATATTAAATTGAACAGCATCGTACATAATTCGTTTTGCTGAATGGGGGGCTGCGCCCCCCAAACCCCCGCTACACTAGCCCAGACCTAACCCATTTTGTAATAGCTGTATCAAATTAAATTGAGCAGCATCATATTGAATTCGTTTTGCTGACAGGGGTCTGCGCCCCCCAGACCCCCGCTACACTAGCCCAGACCTAACCCACTTTGTAATAGTGGTATCATATTAAATTGAACAGCATCGTACATAATTCGTTTTGCTGAATGGGGGGCTGCGCCCCCCAAACCCCCGCTACACTAGCCCAGACCTAACCCATTTTGTAATAGCGGTATCAAATTAAATTGAGCAGCATCATATTGAATTCGTTTTGCTGACAGGGGTCTGCGCCCCCCAGACCCCCGCTACACTAGCCCAGACCTAACCCCCTTTGTAATAGCGGTATCATATTAAATTGAACAGCATCATATTGAATTCGTTTTGCTGACTGGGGTCTGCGCGCCCCAGACCCCCGCTACACTGGCCCAGACCTAGCCCATTTTGTAATGACTGTATTGGAACTGCGTTAGGGCTAGTTTAGAATTGGTTAGGTGAAGTAATGCGGAGAGCAGTTTCGCCTGCATCCCGGGATGCTTGTTGGCATGAGTGGTGTCTGAATGAGTAAAGACGGATGAGACACTTGTGGGGTATGGTGAGTCAGATTCTCAAACTACCCATATATTCTTCTGAGGCATGGGTGCCTATCCAAGGATCTCCTTCGGTATCTAAAACAGAAATAAAAAAAAAAAAAAAAAAAAAAAAAAAAAAATGAATATGGACTGTGTTAGGACTGAATTGGATAAGGTCTGGGTTTCGTCTCGGTTAGGTCTGAGTTAGGACTGGTTTAAGACTGGGTTAGGACTGGGTTAGGACTGGGTTAGGTCTGGGTTAGGTCTGGGTTAGGTCTGGGTTAGGACTGGGTTAGGACTGGGTTAGGTCTGGGTTAGGTCTGGGTTAGGTCTGGGTTAGGAATGGGTTAGGTCTGAGGTATTTCTGGGTTAGGTCTGGGTTAGGACTGGGTTAGGTCTGGGGTATTTCTGGGTTAGGTCTGGGTTAGGACTGGGTTAGGACTGGGTTAGGTTTGGGTTATGACTGGGTTAGGTCTGGGTTAGGTCTGGGTTAGGACTGGGTTAGGCCTGGGTTAGGCCTGGGTTTGGACTGGGTTAGGACTGGGTTAGGTCTGGGTTAGGTCTGAGTTAAGTCTGGGTTAGGTCTGGGTTAGGACTGGGTTAGGACTGGGTTAGGACTGGGTTAGGACTGGGTTAGGACTGGGTTAGGACTGGGTTAGGTCTAGGTTAGGACTGGGTTAGGTCTGGGTTAGGTCTGGGTTAAGTCTGGGTTAGGACTGGGTTAGGACTGGGTTAGGTCTGGGTTAGGTCTGGGTTAGGTCTGGGTTAGGACTGGGTTAGGCCTGGGTTAGGCCTGGGTTTGGACTGGGCTAGGACTGGGTTAGGTCTGGGTTAGGTCTGGGAAGGGAGGACACCGCGCAGCACACGTTGGAAATTTGTCCGGCGTGGGCAGCTCAGCGCGGTGTCCTCGTTAGAGCGATTGGAGCGGACCTCTCGCTGCCGGCCGTCATACGGGCAATGGTCGGCAGCGAGGAGGCGTGGGCGGCCATGGCCTTGTTTTGTGAAGAGGTCATGGCCGCCAAGGAAGACGCCGAGAGGGCGCGTGAGGAGGTGGGGGGCAGGCGGCGACGCCGACAGTAAGACCCTCCACCGCTCCCCGTGGCAGGGGGAGCGCGAAGGGGTCGGTGATGGTGTTTGTGGTGCGAGGTGAGGGACTTTATTCCCTCATTCCCTCTCGCACCCAGCCCATCACCGGACCGGGGGCCCGTGACAGGGGCCCCATTTAGCGGGGGCGGCAGTGTTAGCCGGCCCCGCAGCCGTGGTCGCGATCGGGTGGGGGCCCGGTCGCGGCTAGTAGCAACGGCACGAGTGGAGCGACGTCGCGTGTGACCGCGCGGCGTCGCCGGGGGGCAATCAATCATGGTTGCCCCCCATCGGGGGAGGAGGATCACATCTCCTCCCCCGGGAAGGGCCCGTAGTAGGGCGTTGCGCCAACGGGGAGAGTCACGGTAGTATCGCTAGTTTGGTTCCCGTGACTCTCCCCAGATAAAGGGCGCAGGCGGTCACCGTGGTGTTTTAGCCGGTAAGAGTCCGGCACTACCCCGGCCTCCCCCCCAGGGAGCCGGGGTGTCCATGAGGATTTCACCACGATAAAAAAAAAAAAAAAAAAAAAAAGGTCTGGGTTAGGTCTGAGTTAAGTCTGGGTTAGGTCTGGGTTAGGACTGGGTTAGGACTGGGTTAGGACTGGGTTAGGACTGGGTTAGGACTGGGTTAGGTCTGGGTTAGGCCTGGGTTAGGCCTGGGTTAGGACTGGGTTAGGTCTGGGGTATTTCTGGGTTAGGTCTGGGTTAGGACTGGGTTAGGACTGGGTTAGGTCTGGGTTAGGACTGGGTTAGGTCTGGGTTAGGTCTGGGTTAGGTCTGGGTTAGGTCTGGGTTAGGTCTGGGTTAGGTCTGGGTTAGGACTGGGTTAGGACTGGGTTAGGTCTGGGTTAGGACTGGGTTTGGTCTGGGTTAGGACTGGGTTAGGTCTGGGTTAGGACTGGGTTAGGACTGGGTAAGGTCTGGGTTAGGTCTGGGTTAGGTCTGGGTTAGCTCTGGGTTAGGGCTGGGTTAGGTCTGGGGTATTTCTGGGTTAGGTCTGGGTTAGGACAGGGTTAGGTCTGGGTTAGGACTGGGTTAGGACTGGGTTAGGTCTGGGTTAGGTCTGGGTTAGGTTTGGGTTAGGGCTGGGTTAGGACTGGGTTAGGTCTGGGTTAGGACTGGGTTAGGACTGGGTTAGGACTGGGTTAGGACTGGGTTAGGTCTGGGTTAGGTCTGGGTTAGGACTGGGTTAGGTCTGGGGTATTTCTGGGTTAGGTCTGGGTTAGGACTGGGTTAGGACTGGGTTAGGTCTGGGTTAGGACTGGGTTAGGTCTGGGTTAGGTCTGGGTTAGGTCTGGGTTAGGTCTGGGTTAGGACTGGGTTAGGTCTGGGTTATTTCTGGGTTAGGTCTGGGTTAGGTCTGGGTTAGGTCTGGGTTAGGTCTGGGTTAGGTCTGGGTTAGGACTGGGTTAGGTCTGGGTTATTTCTGGGTTAGGTCTGGGTTAGGTCTGGGTTAGGTCTGGGTTAGGACTGGGTTAGGACTGGGTTAGGTCTGGATTAGGTCTGGGTTAGGACTGGGTTAGGTCTGGGTTAGGACTGGGTTAGGTCTGGGTTAGGCCTGGGTTAGGTCTGGGTTAGGACTGGGTTAGGACTGGGTTAGGACTGGGTTAGGTCTGGGTTAGGTCTGGGTTATTTCTGGGTTAGGTCTGGGTTAGTACTGCATTTGGTTAGGTCTGGGTTAGGACTGGGTTAGGTCTGGGGTATT